>NW_025408211.1:0-142929 GCF_905475395.1 Chrysoperla carnea
GTTCATCATTACAAGCAATTAAAAAATATTTAGCTGCAAATTATAAAGTGGATTCTGATAAAATTTCACCATTTATTAAAAAATATTTAAAAGCTGCTGTAACTGAGGGAGCCTTGGTACAAACTAAAGGTAAAGGTGCATCTGGTTCATTCAAATTGGCTGCTTCCGCTTCATCTAATTCTTCAGCTAAATCAAAAGTATCCAAAAAAGAAAGTGGAGCAAAAGGTTCAGCAAAGAGTGCTAAAAGTAAACGGGCACCAAAAGAAAAGAAAGCCACAACTACATCATTGGCAGCCAAAAAGCCTAAAGCAAAAAAAGCGACTCCATCATCATCAACTGCTGCTAAAAAAGTTACTGCAAAATCATCAGCGGCATCAAAAAAAGCACCAGTTAAAGCAAAACCAGCAAAAAGTACAAAATCCGCTGCCAAAAGTAGCCCTGCTCGTAAACCGAAAGCACCAAAAGCTAAGAAAGCTTCTGTTGCCAAATCATCTCCTACAAAAATTAAAAAAGCAGCACCAAAAAAGAAATGATCTGTTACTTTAATAATATATTGAAATATTTCATTATTTTTGCTAAAAAATGAAAATAACATAGGCCTTAATACAGGCCACAAATTAATATTTGATAAGAGTAAATTATTTTTTGTATAAATATTTTATAAAATAATAGTTAAGAAACATTTGCCACAGTCAGTACCACGGATGGGTGGCCACTTGAGAATACTGTGTGCGGTTGCATTTTTATTTAAAATATATGGTATAATAAATAAGTATATATTTAAATTGATTACTTCATTGAAAATTTTAATAATATACTTTAATATTAATGATATTTATGAAAAATATATATTTGTAAAAATTTTCATTTATTACTGGCAACAGCCATACCACGTTGAAAACACCGGTTCTCGTCCGATCACCGAAGTTAAGCAACATTGGGCACAGTCAGTACTTGGATGGGTGACCGCTTGGGAACACTGTGTGCGGTTGCCTTTTTATATTAAAAATATAAATTATTTTTCTTCTTTTCTTTTTTTTTACACACCATATATAAATATATGTTATTTAGAAATGTAAACCTTTTATATTATTCGTCAACAAATAAATATTATTTTTTGTATAAAATTTTATTGCATTTATAACTCATATCATGGTTACTTTAAAGCGAGAAGTTTTTTTAATATTTCAAATGAATATAAAAATAAATAAATTTCATAAAATTTATTTATTTTTAGAAATAGCAATCGCTTATAATTATAACAAAATTTTAATAATGTTTAATTTTATTTCAATAATTTATATATATATATATATATATATTTTTTAATAAAAATAATATACTCTTATTTAATAATATATGTTGGTCCTATATATAGGACCGAAAATATTTCTTATTTGTTTTTTTTTTTTTTAAATTGTCATTTAAAACGCTTATGCACGTTCTCCACGAATACGTCTTGCCAATTGTATATCCTTAGGCATAATTGTAACACGCTTTGCATGAATTGCGCATAAATTGGTATCTTCAAATAAACCTACTAAATAGGCTTCACTAGCTTCTTGTAATGCCATAACAGCTGAACTTTGGAAACGTAAATCGGTTTTAAAATCTTGTGCAATTTCACGTACTAAACGTTGGAATGGTAATTTACGAATTAACAATTCAGTACTTTTTTGATAACGACGAATTTCTCGTAAAGCTACTGTACCAGGACGATATCTGTGTGGTTTTTTTACTCCACCAGTTGCTGGTGCACTTTTACGTGCAGCTTTCGTTGCTAATTGTTTTCTTGGTGCTTTACCACCAGTTGATTTACGTGCAGTTTGCTTGGTTCTAGCCATTTTCAAATAATAATGTTTTTACAAAAAAACACACAATTTTTAAAATTATATTCGACAATTTGATACTACAAAGTCAAATGTTTAAATGCGAAATAAATGTGTTGTATTTATATTTATATGAAATTTCAAAATTTTTGTTGTCATATCCTATTGGATAGCTATCAGAGTATGGACTAATCAAATTGTATAGGCGTGGCTTAAAAATCTTTAATGCTTTATATAAAAAGGCACAATTGTACCGGCGCTCACATACAATTACAATACTTGTGAGGTTAACACACGTGTTATCCGTTCGTTAAAATATTGTAAATAATTTTTTATTAAAATGACTGGCAGAGGAAAAGGTGGAAAGGGTCTTGGAAAAGGGGGTGCAAAACGTCATAGAAAAGTTTTGCGTGATAATATCCAAGGTATTACAAAACCTGCAATTCGTCGTTTAGCACGACGAGGTGGAGTAAAACGTATCTCTGGTTTAATTTATGAAGAAACACGTGGTGTACTTAAAGTATTCCTTGAAAATGTTATTCGGGATGCTGTTACATATACTGAACACGCAAAACGTAAAACAGTTACAGCTATGGATGTTGTATATGCATTAAAACGACAAGGTCGTACTTTGTATGGTTTTGGAGGTTAAGAAAATATAATAATTTACTTAAAATATTTAGTAAATTTATTAAAGAATATTTAATACATCCGATAAATTTAAACAGGCTTTCCTTTTTGGGAAGCCACTAATTTTATTTATATAAGAGTAAATAAATTTGTTAATAAATATAACATATTATATAATTTGTTTACAACAAATTATTTTGTTTATAACATACATTACCAAATATTTTTATTTTTTTTTTTTTTTTATTGTAATATATCTGCAATAATAAATTATAATTTGTATATTATCTATTTTATTTTACAATAACTTATTGAATTTTTGAAAAAATTTTATTATAAATTAATATACTATTATATTTTTTATATATACAAGTTAAGAGTAACAAGTATCGATAGGAGATTATCGAATTTATAACTAATAAAACATTTCGCCTTAATCAAAGAAAATAAAGATTTTGCTATACCATTTTTTATACTTTCAATAAATAATTTATTATTAAATTTTTATTATTTCATTTATTTTTTAAAATTATTAAAAATATTTTTCTAATAATTATAAGCGTACATAAACAAGTAGTAAATGTAAAATGAAAATAATAAAGGTAATGTAATGCATTTGCATTACACTGATTTACGATATATATTCCGCGATATCCTTTATTATATTTAAAATTAATAATATTGATATACTAATAATAGATATATTCAAGCTATTAATATATAAAATTTTATATTAAATATGATATTAATAATTGTTTATTTTATTTTTTTGTATATATAAAAATAATTTACTCTTATTTAAAAAATTTGATGGCTCTCTTAAAAAGAGAGCCGTTTTTATATGTTGATGTATTTTTATGTTATCAATTAAATAATATTTTCGATTTATTTATTTTGAACTTGTATATTTTGTAACAGCTTTAGTACCTTCACTAACAGCGTGCTTTGCCAATTCACCAGGTAATAATAATCGAACTGCGGTTTGAATTTCCCGACTTGTGATTGTTGAACGTTTATTATAATGTGCTAAACGTGATGCTTCAGCAGCAATACGTTCAAAAATATCATTAACAAAACTGTTCATGATACTCATAGCTTTACTAGAGATACCAGTATCAGGATGCACTTGTTTTAATACTTTGTAAATGTAAATTGCATATGATTCCTTGCGCTTCCTCTTCTTTTTCTTATCACTCTTTGATATATTTTTTTGAGCTTTGCCAGCTTTTTTTGCTGCTTTTCCACTTGTTTTTGGTGGCATTGTTACAAACAATTAATATACACAGATAGTTACAGAACACCAGTCAGTATATGTATGAGCGTGTCGTGTATACAACTAGCGTATTATATACGCGAAGATGGATATAACAATAAAAATGAATACTACTCTCTGATTGGCTAAAAATAATACTATAAGGTGATTGGTTTATTTTTAAAGTTTTATATTTTATAAATATTATAAATTAAAATACCCAAATAACATTTTAAACATTTATGTTACAATCCCCGTAACGTACACATCTGTGTGATTATATTTACAAAAAAAAATATTAATTAAATAAATTTATTCGCTATGTCTGGACGAGGTAAAGGTGGTAAAGTAAAGGGAAAGGCAAAGTCAAGATCAAGCCGAGCAGGATTACAATTTCCTGTTGGAAGAATTCACAGATTATTACGAAAAGGAAATTATGCTGAACGAGTAGGTGCTGGTGCCCCAGTATATTTGGCTGCTGTTATGGAATATTTGGCTGCAGAAGTTCTCGAGTTAGCTGGTAATGCTGCCCGTGATAACAAAAAAACACGTATCATTCCACGTCATTTACAATTGGCAATTCGTAATGATGAAGAATTAAATAAATTATTATCTGGTGTAACAATTGCTCAAGGTGGTGTATTACCAAACATTCAAGCAGTGTTATTACCAAAGAAAACTGAAAAGAAAGCATAAATTAAAAACATTGCATTAATTTTTATAATAATAATACATCGATCATAGGCCTTTTAATAAAAGGCCACAAATTTATTTAAAATAAGAGTAAAAATTATTTTTATAAATAATATATTATAATATTTTTTTAAAGAATCAATTTAAATAATTATAAATTAATGATTCTTTTTTTTTTTTTCTTTTTTTATATGTTATTATGGAAATAATTCATCATATTATGATGACATTTAGGTAACATATTATAAGAATATTCATAAAATATTATCAAAATAATATTGTATTATGATGATATTTAGACAAAATATTATAAGAATATACACAAAATATTATCAAAATAATATCATTAGATAACAAAACTGTTCATGATACTCATACCTTTACTAGAGATAAAAGTATCAGGATGCACTTGTATTAATACATATTATCACAACATCACAAAATATTTTTTAAAAGGAAAAATTTTTTTAAAATTATTATAAAATTTGATTGAATTAAATTTCAATTTATTTTTTTAATAATTAAAGAAAAAAAAAAAAAAAAGCATATAAACTTTCTATTGAAAATGTTATTTTAAACTAGATGGCCAAGTGAACTTCGTTACACAAACAATATATGACGTATTCGTTATTTAAATAATCAGTATCCTTTGATATTATATCAATACGTTACTCTCTTCTTTTGATACATATTAATAAAATTTCAATTTATAAGATTTTATGTCAATTATATAAATAATATTATAAATTTTCTAAATACATAAGTTAAGTAACAAAAAATTTGAATAACAAGATAAATTTATATATTATGTTTTAATACTCGATACTATAATATATCGCATCCGTTACCAATTATTCGGTATCCTTTGATTTATACACAGAATGAACTAAAAATATATATCAAATTTATTTTATTTATTTATATATTTAATATTATTATTATTATTTTATATTACAAAGTTTCTTAACGAAGCTTACAATGATTTCTCATATCGTACTTAACAAAATTATTTAGATCATATAAAATTTAAATTGTTAAAAAATTTGTATATTTATTATTATTATTATTTATTTTTATTAAAATTACATAACATAAAATTAATAATATTTTAATAATTATATAAATTAATTCTTATTTAAAATAATCTTATATTAATCTCAACAAATACTCTAATAATATATTTTGTCATAAATTTTTTTATATTTAAAATAAATATTATAATATATAAATACTTATATCAGTATAAAATTTCTTTATATAATTATGAAAAAATTAATTTAATAGTTAATTATTGATATTAATGCATAAATAAAAGTATTTTCTAATGAAATATATTTTGTCAATGTTCGATTAACACATTTCATAATAATACGTTTTCATTATTGACAAAAAAAGTTTTTCTAAAAATGAAATCTTATACTATAATATATAAATATATATATTAAATTTTTTAATTATTTATATACTAATAATTTATAATAAATCGATATTAAATAAAAAATAAAAATATATACTTTTTAAGTTTACCTTAAAAATATTATTGTTTTGTATGATTGAAATAATTAATATTAAACTATGTTTATTAATAATTGTTAATAAAAAAATTAAATATATTTTAATTTATAAAATAAATATTATTATTAAATTTATAATTTATTATTTTATATATTATAGAAATTGAAAAAATAAATCATGTTTACTACGACAGTAAATTAGAAATACTATTTAATTTTTATGTGTTTTCTACATGGTACTTTGACTTACATAGGGACTTATATTATTGTGAATAATGATATAATTGAAAACCTTTATTTTTTATTTGATAGAATTATTATATTTTATCATTTAAATATTTATAATAAATACATTATTTTTATAAAGTAAAAAAATATGGCCGAAGAAAATTCTACAGCTGTTGCAGCAACTGCGGTTACTGCTGCTTCTACAACACCAACAAAAAAAGCAACAGCTTCTGGTGCTAAACGTACAAAACAACATTCAAAACCAACACATCCACGTACATCAGAAATGGTTGTTAACGCAATTAAAAATTTAAAAGAACGTGGTGGTTCATCATTACAAGCAATTAAAAAATATTTAGCTGCAAATTATAAAGTGGATTCTGATAAAATTTCACCATTTATTAAAAAATATTTAAAAGCTGCTGTAACTGAGGGAGCCTTGGTACAAACTAAAGGTAAAGGTGCATCTGGTTCATTCAAATTGGCTGCTTCCGCTTCATCTAATTCTTCAGCTAAATCAAAAGTATCCAAAAAAGAAAGTGGAGCAAAAGGTTCAGCAAAGAGTGCTAAAAGTAAACGGGCACCAAAAGAAAAGAAAGCCACAACTACATCATTGGCAGCCAAAAAGCCTAAAGCAAAAAAAGCGACTCCATCATCATCAACTGCTGCTAAAAAAGTTACTGCAAAATCATCAGCGGCATCAAAAAAAGCACCAGTTAAAGCAAAACCAGCAAAAAGTACAAAATCCGCTGCCAAAAGTAGCCCTGCTCGTAAACCGAAAGCACCAAAAGCTAAGAAAGCTTCTGTTGCCAAATCATCTCCTACAAAAATTAAAAAAGCAGCACCAAAAAAGAAATGATCTGTTACTTTAATAATATATTGAAATATTTCATTATTTTTGCTAAAAAATGAAAATAACATAGGCCTTAATACAGGCCACAAATTAATATTTGATAAGAGTAAATTATTTTTTGTATAAATATTTTATAAAATAATAGTTTAGAAACATTTGCCACAGTCAGTACCACGGATGGGTGGCCACTTGAGAATACTGTGTGCGGTTGCATTTTTATTTAAAATATATGGTATAATAAATAAGTATATATTTAAATTGATTACTTCATTGAAAATTTTAATAATATACTTTAATATTAATGATATTTATGAAAAATATATATTTGTAAAAATTTTCATTTATTACTGGCAACAGCCATACCACGTTGAAAACACCGGTTCTCGTCCGATCACCGAAGTTAAGCAACATTGGGCACAGTCAGTACTTGGATGGGTGACCGCTTGGGAACACTGTGTGCGGTTGCCTTTTTATATTAAAAATATAAATTATTTTTCTTCTTTTCTTTTTTTTTACACACCATATATAAATATATGTTATTTAGAAATGTAAACCTTTTATATTATTCGTCAACAAATAAATATTATTTTTTGTATAAAATTTTATTGCATTTATAACTCATATCATGGTTACTTTAAAGCGAGAAGTTTTTTTAATATTTCAAATGAATATAAAATAATATAAATTTTATGAAATTTATTTATTTTTAGAAATAGCAATCGCTTATAATTATAACAAAATTTTAATAATGTTTAATTTTATTTCAATAATTTATATATATATATATATATATATTTTTTAATAAAAATAATATACTCTTATTTAATAATATATGTTGGTCCTATATATAGGACCGAAAATATTTCTTATTTGTTTTTTTTTTTTTAAATTGTCATTTAAAACGCTTATGCACGTTCTCCACGAATACGTCTTGCCAATTGTATATCCTTAGGCATAATTGTAACACGCTTTGCATGAATTGCGCATAAATTGGTATCTTCAAATAAACCTACTAAATAGGCTTCACTAGCTTCTTGTAATGCCATAACAGCTGAACTTTGGAAACGTAAATCGGTTTTAAAATCTTGTGCAATTTCACGTACTAAACGTTGGAATGGTAATTTACGAATTAACAATTCAGTACTTTTTTGATAACGACGAATTTCTCGTAAAGCTACTGTACCAGGACGATATCTGTGTGGTTTTTTTACTCCACCAGTTGCTGGTGCACTTTTACGTGCAGCTTTCGTTGCTAATTGTTTTCTTGGTGCTTTACCACCAGTTGATTTACGTGCAGTTTGCTTGGTTCTAGCCATTTTCAAATAATAATGTTTTTACAAAAAAACACACAATTTTAAAAATTATATTCGACAATTTGATACTACAAAGTCAAATGTTTAAATGCGAAATAAATGTGTTGTATTTATATTTATATGAAATTTCAAAATTTTTGTTGTCATATCCTATTGGATAGCTATCAGAGTATGGACTAATCAAATTGTATAGGCGTGGCTTAAAAAATCTTTAATGCTTTATATAAAAAGGCACAATTGTACCGGCGCTCACATACATTACAATACTTGTGAGGTTAACACACGTGTTATCCGTTCGTTAAAATATTGTAAATAATTTTTTATTAAAATGACTGGCAGAGGAAAAGGTGGAAAGGGTCTTGGAAAAGGGGGTGCAAAACGTCATAGAAAAGTTTTGCGTGATAATATCCAAGGTATTACAAAACCTGCAATTCGTCGTTTAGCACGACGAGGTGGAGTAAAACGTATCTCTGGTTTAATTTATGAAGAAACACGTGGTGTACTTAAAGTATTCCTTGAAAATGTTATTCGGGATGCTGTTACATATACTGAACACGCAAAACGTAAAACAGTTACAGCTATGGATGTTGTATATGCATTAAAACGACAAGGTCGTACTTTGTATGGTTTTGGAGGTTAAGAAAATATAATAATTTACTTAAAATATTTAGTAAATTTATTAAAGAATATTTAATACATCCGATAAATTTAAACAGGCTTTCCTTTTTGGGAAGCCACTAATTTTATTTATATAAGAGTAAATAAATTTGTTAATAAATATAACATATTATATAATTTGTTTACAACAAATTATTTTGTTTATAACATACATTACCAAATATTTTTATTTATTTTTTTTTTTTTATTGTAATATATCTGCAATAATAAATTATAATTTGTATATTATCTATTTTATTTTACAATAACTTATTGAATTTTTGAAAAAATTTTATTATAAATTAATATACTATTATATTTTTTATATATACAAGTTAAGAGTAACAAGTATCGATAGGAGATTATCGAATTTATAACTAATAAAACATTTCGCCTTAATCAAAGAAAATAAAGATTTTGCTATACCATTTTTTATACTTTCAATAAATAATTTATTATTAAATTTTTATTATTTCATTTATTTTTTAAAATTATTAAAAATATTTTTCTAATAATTATAAGCGTACATAAACAAGTAGTAAATGTAAAATGAAAATAATAAAGGTTATGTAATGCATTTGCATTACACTGATTTACGATATATATTCCGCGATATCCTTTATTATATTTAAAATTAATAATATTGATATACTAATAATAGATATATTCAAGCTATTAATATATAAAATTTTATATTAAATATGATATTAATAATTGTTTATTTTATTTTTTTGTATATATAAAAATAATTTACTCTTATTTAAAAAATTTGATGGCTCTCTTAAAAAGAGAGCCATTTTTATATGTTGATGTATTTTTATGTTATCAATTAAATAATATTTTCGATTTATTTATTTTGAACTTGTATATTTTGTAACAGCTTTAGTACCTTCACTAACAGCGTGCTTTGCCAATTCACCAGGTAATAATAATCGAACTGCGGTTTGAATTTCCCGACTTGTGATTGTTGAACGTTTATTATAATGTGCTAAACGTGATGCTTCAGCAGCAATACGTTCAAAAATATCATTAACAAAACTGTTCATGATACTCATAGCTTTACTAGAGATACCAGTATCAGGATGCACTTGTTTTAATACTTTGTAAATGTAAATTGCATATGATTCCTTGCGCTTCCTCTTCTTTTTCTTATCACTCTTTGATATATTTTTTTGAGCTTTGCCAGCTTTTTTTGCTGCTTTTCCACTTGTTTTTGGTGGCATTGTTACAAACAATTAATATACACAGATAGTTACAGAACACCAGTCAGTATATGTATGAGCGTGTCGTGTATACAACTAGCGTATTATATACGCGAAGATGGATATAACAATAAAAATGAATACTACTCTCTGATTGGCTAAAAATAATACTATAAGGTGATTGGTTTATTTTTAAAGTTTTATATTTTATAAATATTATAAATTAAAATACCCAAATAACATTTTAAACATTTATGTTACAATCCCCGTAACGTACACATCTGTGTGATTATATTTACAAAAAAAAATATTAATTAAATAAATTTATTCGCTATGTCTGGACGAGGTAAAGGTGGTAAAGTAAAGGGAAAGGCAAAGTCAAGATCAAGCCGAGCAGGATTACAATTTCCTGTTGGAAGAATTCACAGATTATTACGAAAAGGAAATTATGCTGAACGAGTAGGTGCTGGTGCCCCAGTATATTTGGCTGCTGTTATGGAATATTTGGCTGCAGAAGTTCTCGAGTTAGCTGGTAATGCTGCCCGTGATAACAAAAAAACACGTATCATTCCACGTCATTTACAATTGGCAATTCGTAATGATGAAGAATTAAATAAATTATTATCTGGTGTAACAATTGCTCAAGGTGGTGTATTACCAAACATTCAAGCAGTGTTATTACCAAAGAAAACTGAAAAGAAAGCATAAATTAAAAACATTGCATTAATTTTTATAATAATAATACATCGATCATAGGCCTTTTAATAAAAGGCCACAAATTTATTTAAAATAAGAGTAAAAATTATTTTTATAAATAATATATTATAATATTTTTTTAAAGAATCAATTTAAATAATTATAAATTAATGATTCTTTTTTTTTTTTTCTTTTTTTATATGTTATTATGGAAATAATTCATCATATTATGATGACATTTAGGTAACATATTATAAGAATATTCATAAAATATTATCAAAATAATATTGTATTATGATGATATTTAGACAAAATATTATAAGAATATACACAAAATATTATCAAAATAATATCATTAGATAACAAAACTGTTCATGATACTCATACCTTTACTAGAGATAAAAGTATCAGGATGCACTTGTATTAATACATATTATCACAACATCACAAAATATTTTTTAAAAGGAAAAATTTTTTTAAAATTATTATAAAATTTGATTAAATTAAATTTCAATTTATTTTTTTAATAATTAAAGAAAAAAAAAAAAAAAAGCATATAAACTTTCTATTGAAAATGTTATTTTAAACTAGATGGCCAAGTGAACTTCGTTACACAAACAATATATGACGTATTCGTTATTTAAATAATCAGTATCCTTTGATATTATATCAATACGTTACTCTCTTCTTTTGATACATATTAATAAAATTTCAATTTATAAGATTTTATGTCAATTATATAAATAATATTATAAATTTTCTAAATACATAAGTTAAGTAACAAAAAATTTGAATAACAAGATAAATTTATATATTATGTTTTAATACTCGATACTATAATATATCGCATCCGTTACCAATTATTCGGTATCCTTTGATTTATACACAGAATGAACTAAAAATATATATCAAATTTATTTTATTTATTTATATATTTAATATTATTATTATTATTTTATATTACAAAGTTTCTTAACGAAGCTTACAATGATTTCTCATATCGTACTTAACAAAATTATTTAGATCATATAAAATTTAAATTGTTAAAAAATTTGTATATTTATTATTATTATTATTTATTTTTATTAAAATTACATAACATAAAATTAATAATATTTTAATAATTATATAAATTAATTTTTATTTAAAATAATCTTATATTAATCTCAACAAATACTCTAATAATATATTTTGTCATAAATTTTTTTATATTTAAAATAAATATTATAATATATAAATACTTATATCAGTATAAAATTTCTTTATATAATTATGAAAAAATTAATTTAATAGTTAATTATTGATATTAATGCATAAATAAAAGTATTTTCTAATGAAATATATTTTGTCAATGTTCGATTAACACATTTCATAATAATACGTTTTCATTATTGACAAAAAAAGTTTTTCTAAAAATGAAATCTTATACTATAATATATATATTTATATATTAAATTTTTTAATTATTTATATACTAATAATTTATAATAAATCGATATTAAATAAAAAATAAAAATATATACTTTTTAAGTTTACCTTAAAAATATTATTGTTTTGTATGATTGAAATAATTAATATTAAACTATGTTTATTAATAATTGTTAATAAAAAAATTAAATATATTTTAATTTATAAAATAAATATTATTATTAAATTTATAATTTATTATTTTATATATTATAGAAATTGAAAAAATAAATCATGTTTACTACGACAGTAAATTAGAAATACTATTTAATTTTTATGTGTTTTCTACATGGTACTTTGACTTACATAGGGACTTATATTATTGTGAATAATGATATAATTGAAAACCTTTATTTTTTATTTGATAGAATTATTATATTTTATCATTTAAATATTTATAATAAATACATTATTTTTATAAAGTAAAAAAATATGGCCGAAGAAAATTCTACAGCTGTTGCAGCAACTGCGGTTACTGCTGCTTCTACAACACCAACAAAAAAAGCAACAGCTTCTGGTGCTAAACGTACAAAACAACATTCAAAACCAACACATCCACGTACATCAGAAATGGTTGTTAACGCAATTAAAAATTTAAAAGAACGTGGTGGTTCATCATTACAAGCAATTAAAAAATATTTAGCTGCAAATTATAAAGTGGATTCTGATAAAATTTCACCATTTATTAAAAAATATTTAAAAGCTGCTGTAACTGAGGGAGCCTTGGTACAAACTAAAGGTAAAGGTGCATCTGGTTCATTCAAATTGGCTGCTTCCGCTTCATCTAATTCTTCAGCTAAATCAAAAGTATCCAAAAAAGAAAGTGGAGCAAAAGGTTCAGCAAAGAGTGCTAAAAGTAAACGGGCACCAAAAGAAAAGAAAGCCACAACTACATCATTGGCAGCCAAAAAGCCTAAAGCAAAAAAAGCGACTCCATCATCATCAACTGCTGCTAAAAAAGTTACTGCAAAATCATCAGCGGCATCAAAAAAAGCACCAGTTAAAGCAAAACCAGCAAAAAGTACAAAAGTAGCCCTGCTCGTAAACCGAAAGCACCAAAAGCTAAGAAAGCTTCTGTTGCCAAATCATCTCCTACAAAAATTAAAAAAGCAGCACCAAAAAAGAAATGATCTGTTACTTTAATAATATATTGAAATATTTCATTATTTTTGCTAAAAAATGAAAATAACATAGGCCTTAATACAGGCCACAAATTAATATTTGATAAGAGTAAATTATTTTTTGTATAAATATTTTATAAAATAATAGTTAAGAAACATTTGCCACAGTCAGTACCACGGATGGGTGGCCACTTGAGAATACTGTGTGCGGTTGCATTTTTATTTAAAATATATGGTATAATAAATAAGTATATATTTAAATTGATTACTTCATTGAAAATTTTAATAATATACTTTAATATTAATGATATTTATGAAAAATATATATTTGTAAAAATTTTCATTTATTACTGGCAACAGCCATACCACGTTGAAAACACCGGTTCTCGTCCGATCACCGAAGTTAAGCAACATTGGGCACAGTCAGTACTTGGATGGGTGACCGCTTGGGAACACTGTGTGCGGTTGCCTTTTTATATTAAAAATATAAATTATTTTTCTTCTTTTCTTTTTTTTTACACACCATATATAAATATATGTTATTTAGAAATGTAAACCTTTTATATTATTCGTCAACAAATAAATATTATTTTTTGTATAAAATTTTATTGCATTTATAACTCATATCATGGTTACTTTAAAGCGAGAAGTTTTTTTAATATTTCAAATGAATATAAAATAATATAAATTTTATGAAATTTATTTATTTTTAGAAATAGCAATCGCTTATAATTATAACAAAATTTTAATAATGTTTAATTTTATTTCAATAATTTATATATATATATATATATATATATTTTTTAATAAAAATAATATACTCTTATTTAATAATATATGTTGGTCCTATATATAGGACCGAAAATATTTCTTATTTTTTTTTTTTTTTTTAAATTGTCATTTAAAACGCTTATGCACGTTCTCCACGAATACGTCTTGCCAATTGTATATCCTTAGGCATAATTGTAACACGCTTTGCATGAATTGCGCATAAATTGGTATCTTCAAATAAACCTACTAAATAGGCTTCACTAGCTTCTTGTAATGCCATAACAGCTGAACTTTGGAAACGTAAATCGGTTTTAAAATCTTGTGCAATTTCACGTACTAAACGTTGGAATGGTAATTTACGAATTAACAATTCAGTACTTTTTTGATAACGACGAATTTCTCGTAAAGCTACTGTACCAGGACGATATCTGTGTGGTTTTTTTACTCCACCAGTTGCTGGTGCACTTTTACGTGCAGCTTTCGTTGCTAATTGTTTTCTTGGTGCTTTACCACCAGTTGATTTACGTGCAGTTTGCTTGGTTCTAGCCATTTTCAAATAATAATGTTTTTACAAAAAAACACACAATTTTAAAAATTATATTCGACAATTTGATACTACAAAGTCAAATGTTTAAATGCGAAATAAATGTGTTGTATTTATATTTATATGAAATTTCAAAATTTTTGTTGTCATATCCTATTGGATAGCTATCAGAGTATGGACTAATCAAATTGTATAGGCGTGGCTTAAAAAATCTTTAATGCTTTATATAAAAAGGCACAATTGTACCGGCGCTCACATACATTACAATACTTGTGAGGTTAACACACGTGTTATCCGTTCGTTAAAATATTGTAAATAATTTTTTATTAAAATGACTGGCAGAGGAAAAGGTGGAAAGGGTCTTGGAAAAGGGGGTGCAAAACGTCATAGAAAAGTTTTGCGTGATAATATCCAAGGTATTACAAAACCTGCAATTCGTCGTTTAGCACGACGAGGTGGAGTAAAACGTATCTCTGGTTTAATTTATGAAGAAACACGTGGTGTACTTAAAGTATTCCTTGAAAATGTTATTCGGGATGCTGTTACATATACTGAACACGCAAAACGTAAAACAGTTACAGCTATGGATGTTGTATATGCATTAAAACGACAAGGTCGTACTTTGTATGGTTTTGGAGGTTAAGAAAATATAATAATTTACTTAAAATATTTAGTAAATTTATTAAAGAATATTTAATACATCCGATAAATTTAAACAGGCTTTCCTTTTTGGGAAGCCACTAATTTTATTTATATAAGAGTAAATAAATTTGTTAATAAATATAACATATTATATAATTTGTTTACAACAAATTATTTTGTTTATAACATACATTACCAAATATTTTTATTTATTTTTTTTTTTTTATTGTAATATATCTGCAATAATAAATTATAATTTGTATATTATCTATTTTATTTTACAATAACTTATTGAATTTTTGAAAAAATTTTATTATAAATTAATATACTATTATATTTTTTATATATACAAGTTAAGAGTAACAAGTATCGATAGGAGATTATCGAATTTATAACTAATAAAACATTTCGCCTTAATCAAAGAAAATAAAGATTTTGCTATACCATTTTTTATACTTTCAATAAATAATTTATTATTAAATTTTTATTATTTCATTTATTTTTTAAAATTATTAAAAATATTTTTCTAATAATTATAAGCGTACATAAACAAGTAGTAAATGTAAAATGAAAATAATAAAGGTAATGTAATGCATTTGCATTACACTGATTTACGATATATATTCCGCGATATCCTTTATTATATTTAAAATTAATAATATTGATATACTAATAATAGATATATTCAAGCTATTAATATATAAAATTTTATATTAAATATGATATTAATAATTGTTTATTTTATTTTTTTGTATATATAAAAATAATTTACTCTTATTTAAAAAATTTGATGGCTCTCTTAAAAAGAGAGCCGTTTTTATATGTTGATGTATTTTTATGTTATCAATTAAATAATATTTTCGATTTATTTATTTTGAACTTGTATATTTTGTAACAGCTTTAGTACCTTCACTAACAGCGTGCTTTGCCAATTCACCAGGTAATAATAATCGAACTGCGGTTTGAATTTCCCGACTTGTGATTGTTGAACGTTTATTATAATGTGCTAAACGTGATGCTTCAGCAGCAATACGTTCAAAAATATCATTAACAAAACTGTTCATGATACTCATAGCTTTACTAGAGATACCAGTATCAGGATGCACTTGTTTTAATACTTTGTAAATGTAAATTGCATATGATTCCTTGCGCTTCCTCTTCTTTTTCTTATCACTCTTTGATATATTTTTTTGAGCTTTGCCAGCTTTTTTTGCTGCTTTTCCACTTGTTTTTGGTGGCATTGTTACAAACAATTAATATACACAGATAGTTACAGAACACCAGTCAGTATATGTATGAGCGTGTCGTGTATACAACTAGCGTATTATATACGCGAAGATGGATATAACAATAAAAATGAATACTACTCTCTGATTGGCTAAAAATAATACTATAAGGTGATTGGTTTATTTTTAAAGTTTTATATTTTATAAATATTATAAATTAAAATACCCAAATAACATTTTAAACATTTATGTTACAATCCCCGTAACGTACACATCTGTGTGATTATATTTACAAAAAAAAATATTAATTAAATAAATTTATTCGCTATGTCTGGACGAGGTAAAGGTGGTAAAGTAAAGGGAAAGGCAAAGTCAAGATCAAGCCGAGCAGGATTACAATTTCCTGTTGGAAGAATTCACAGATTATTACGAAAAGGAAATTATGCTGAACGAGTAGGTGCTGGTGCCCCAGTATATTTGGCTGCTGTTATGGAATATTTGGCTGCAGAAGTTCTCGAGTTAGCTGGTAATGCTGCCCGTGATAACAAAAAAACA
Source organism: Chrysoperla carnea (assembly GCF_905475395.1). NCBI lineage: Eukaryota > Metazoa > Arthropoda > Insecta > Neuroptera > Chrysopidae > Chrysoperla > Chrysoperla carnea. Next base: position 17,194 of record NW_025408211.1, read on the forward strand.
CGTATCATTCCACGTCATTTACAATTGGCAATTCGTAATGATGAAGAATTAAATAAATTATTATCTGGTGTAACAATTGCTCAAGGTGGTGTATTACCAAACATTCAAGCAGTGTTATTACCAAAGAAAACTGAAAAGAAAGCATAAATTAAAAACATTGCATTAATTTTTATAATAATAATACATCGATCATAGGCCTTTTAATAAAAGGCCACAAATTTATTTAAAATAAGAGTAAAAATTATTTTTATAAATAATATATTATAATATTTTTTTAAAGAATCAATTTAAATAATTATAAATTAATGATTTTTTTTTTTTTTTTCTTTTTTTATATGTTATTATGGAAATAATTCATCATATTATGATGACATTTAGGTAACATATTATAAGAATATTCATAAAATATTATCAAAATAATATTGTATTATGATGATATTTAGACAAAATATTATAAGAATATACACAAAATATTATCAAAATAATATCATTAGATAACAAAACTGTTCATGATACTCATACCTTTACTAGAGATAAAAGTATCAGGATGCACTTGTATTAATACATATTATCACAACATCACAAAATATTTTTTAAAAGGAAAAATTTTTTTAAAATTATTATAAAATTTGATTGAATTAAATTTCAATTTATTTTTTTAATAATTAAAGAAAAAAAAAAAAAAAAGCATATAAACTTTCTATTGAAAATGTTATTTTAAACTAGATGGCCAAGTGAACTTCGTTACACAAACAATATATGACGTATTCGTTATTTAAATAATCAGTATCCTTTGATATTATATCAATACGTTACTCTCTTCTTTTGATACATATTAATAAAATTTCAATTTATAAGATTTTATGTCAATTATATAAATAATATTATAAATTTTCTAAATACATAAGTTAAGTAACAAAAAATTTGAATAACAAGATAAATTTATATATTATGTTTTAATACTCGATACTATAATATATCGCATCCGTTACCAATTATTCGGTATCCTTTGATTTATACACAGAATGAACTAAAAATATATATCAAATTTATTTTTTTTATTTATATATTTAATATTATTATTATTATTTTATATTACAAAGTTTCTTAACGAAGCTTACAATGATTTCTCATATCGTACTTAACAAAATTATTTAGATCATATAAAATTTAAATTGTTAAAAAATTTGTATATTTATTATTATTATTATTTATTTTTATTAAAATTACATAACATAAAATTAATAATATTTTAATAATTATATAAATTAATTCTTATTTAAAATAATCTTATATTAATCTCAACAAATACTCTAATAATATATTTTGTCATAAATTTTTTTATATTTAAAATAAATATTATAATATATAAATACTTATATCAGTATAAAATTTCTTTATATAATTATGAAAAAATTAATTTAATAGTTAATTATTGATATTAATGCATAAATAAAAGTATTTTCTAATGAAATATATTTTGTCAATGTTCGATTAACACATTTCATAATAATACGTTTTCATTATTGACAAAAAAAGTTTTTCTAAAAATGAAATCTTATACTATAATATATATATTTATATATTAAATTTTTTAATTATTTATATACTAATAATTTATAATAAATCGATATTAAATAAAAAATAAAAATATATACTTTTTAAGTTTACCTTAAAAATATTATTGTTTTGTATGATTGAAATAATTAATATTAAACTATGTTTATTAATAATTGTTAATAAAAAAATTAAATATATTTTAATTTATAAAATAAATATTATTATTAAATTTATAATTTATTATTTTATATATTATAGAAATTGAAAAAATAAATCATGTTTACTACGACAGTAAATTAGAAATACTATTTAATTTTTATGTGTTTTCTACATGGTACTTTGACTTACATAGGGACTTATATTATTGTGAATAATGATATAATTGAAAACCTTTATTTTTTATTTGATAGAATTATTATATTTTATCATTTAAATATTTATAATAAATACATTATTTTTATAAAGTAAAAAAATATGGCCGAAGAAAATTCTACAGCTGTTGCAGCAACTGCGGTTACTGCTGCTTCTACAACACCAACAAAAAAAGCAACAGCTTCTGGTGCTAAACGTACAAAACAACATTCAAAACCAACACATCCACGTACATCAGAAATGGTTGTTAACGCAATTAAAAATTTAAAAGAACGTGGTGGTTCATCATTACAAGCAATTAAAAAATATTTAGCTGCAAATTATAAAGTGGATTCTGATAAAATTTCACCATTTATTAAAAAATATTTAAAAGCTGCTGTAACTGAGGGAGCCTTGGTACAAACTAAAGGTAAAGGTGCATCTGGTTCATTCAAATTGGCTGCTTCCGCTTCATCTAATTCTTCAGCTAAATCAAAAGTATCCAAAAAAGAAAGTGGAGCAAAAGGTTCAGCAAAGAGTGCTAAAAGTAAACGGGCACCAAAAGAAAAGAAAGCCACAACTACATCATTGGCAGCCAAAAAGCCTAAAGCAAAAAAAGCGACTCCATCATCATCAACTGCTGCTAAAAAAGTTACTGCAAAATCATCAGCGGCATCAAAAAAAGCACCAGTTAAAGCAAAACCAGCAAAAAGTACAAAATCCGCTGCCAAAAGTAGCCCTGCTCGTAAACCGAAAGCACCAAAAGCTAAGAAAGCTTCTGTTGCCAAATCATCTCCTACAAAAATTAAAAAAGCAGCACCAAAAAAGAAATGATCTGTTACTTTAATAATATATTGAAATATTTCATTATTTTTGCTAAAAAATGAAAATAACATAGGCCTTAATACAGGCCACAAATTAATATTTGATAAGAGTAAATTATTTTTTGTATAAATATTTTATAAAATAATAGTTTAGAAACATTTGCCACAGTCAGTACCACGGATGGGTGGCCACTTGAGAATACTGTGTGCGGTTGCATTTTTATTTAAAATATATGGTATAATAAATAAGTATATATTTAAATTGATTACTTCATTGAAAATTTTAATAATATACTTTAATATTAATGATATTTATGAAAAATATATATTTGTAAAAATTTTCATTTATTACTGGCAACAGCCATACCACGTTGAAAACACCGGTTCTCGTCCGATCACCGAAGTTAAGCAACATTGGGCACAGTCAGTACTTGGATGGGTGACCGCTTGGGAACACTGTGTGCGGTTGCCTTTTTATATTAAAAATATAAATTATTTTTCTTCTTTTCTTTTTTTTTACACACCATATATAAATATATGTTATTTAGAAATGTAAACCTTTTATATTATTCGTCAACAAATAAATATTATTTTTTGTATAAAATTTTATTGCATTTATAACTCATATTAAAATGACTGGCAGAGGAAAAGGTGGAAAGGGTCTTGGAAAAGGGGGTGCAAAACGTCATAGAAAAGTTTTGCGTGATAATATCCAAGGTATTACAAAACCTGCAATTCGTCGTTTAGCACGACGAGGTGGAGTAAAACGTATCTCTGGTTTAATTTATGAAGAAACACGTGGTGTACTTAAAGTATTCCTTGAAAATGTTATTCGGGATGCTGTTACATATACTGAACACGCAAAACGTAAAACAGTTACAGCTATGGATGTTGTATATGCATTAAAACGACAAGGTCGTACTTTGTATGGTTTTGGAGGTTAAGAAAATATAATAATTTACTTAAAATATTTAGTAAATTTATTAAAGAATATTTAATACATCCGATAAATTTAAACAGGCTTTCCTTTTTGGGAAGCCACTAATTTTATTTATATAAGAGTAAATAAATTTGTTAATAAATATAACATATTATATAATTTGTTTACAACAAATTATTTTGTTTATAACATACATTACCAAATATTTTTATTTATTTTTTTTTTTTTATTGTAATATATCTGCAATAATAAATTATAATTTGTATATTATCTATTTTATTTTACAATAACTTATTGAATTTTTGAAAAAATTTTATTATAAATTAATATACTATTATATTTTTTATATATACAAGTTAAGAGTAACAAGTATCGATAGGAGATTATCGAATTTATAACTAATAAAACATTTCGCCTTAATCAAAGAAAATAAAGATTTTGCTATACCATTTTTTATACTTTCAATAAATAATTTATTATTAAATTTTTATTATTTCATTTATTTTTTAAAATTATTAAAAATATTTTTCTAATAATTATAAGCGTACATAAACAAGTAGTAAATGTAAAATGAAAATAATAAAGGTAATGTAATGCATTTGCATTACACTGATTTACGATATATATTCCGCGATATCCTTTATTATATTTAAAATTAATAATATTGATATACTAATAATAGATATATTCAAGCTATTAATATATAAAATTTTATATTAAATATGATATTAATAATTGTTTATTTTATTTTTTTGTATATATAAAAATAATTTACTCTTATTTAAAAAATTTGATGGCTCTCTTAAAAAGAGAGCCGTTTTTATATGTTGATGTATTTTTATGTTATCAATTAAATAATATTTTCGATTTATTTATTTTGAACTTGTATATTTTGTAACAGCTTTAGTACCTTCACTAACAGCGTGCTTTGCCAATTCACCAGGTAATAATAATCGAACTGCGGTTTGAATTTCCCGACTTGTGATTGTTGAACGTTTATTATAATGTGCTAAACGTGATGCTTCAGCAGCAATACGTTCAAAAATATCATTAACAAAACTGTTCATGATACTCATAGCTTTACTAGAGATACCAGTATCAGGATGCACTTGTTTTAATACTTTGTAAATGTAAATTGCATATGATTCCTTGCGCTTCCTCTTCTTTTTCTTATCACTCTTTGATATATTTTTTTGAGCTTTGCCAGCTTTTTTTGCTGCTTTTCCACTTGTTTTTGGTGGCATTGTTACAAACAATTAATATACACAGATAGTTACAGAACACCAGTCAGTATATGTATGAGCGTGTCGTGTATACAACTAGCGTATTATATACGCGAAGATGGATATAACAATAAAAATGAATACTACTCTCTGATTGGCTAAAAATAATACTATAAGGTGATTGGTTTATTTTTAAAGTTTTATATTTTATAAATATTATAAATTAAAATACCCAAATAACATTTTAAACATTTATGTTACAATCCCCGTAACGTACACATCTGTGTGATTATATTTACAAAAAAAAATATTAATTAAATAAATTTATTCGCTATGTCTGGACGAGGTAAAGGTGGTAAAGTAAAGGGAAAGGCAAAGTCAAGATCAAGCCGAGCAGGATTACAATTTCCTGTTGGAAGAATTCACAGATTATTACGAAAAGGAAATTATGCTGAACGAGTAGGTGCTGGTGCCCCAGTATATTTGGCTGCTGTTATGGAATATTTGGCTGCAGAAGTTCTCGAGTTAGCTGGTAATGCTGCCCGTGATAACAAAAAAACACGTATCATTCCACGTCATTTACAATTGGCAATTCGTAATGATGAAGAATTAAATAAATTATTATCTGGTGTAACAATTGCTCAAGGTGGTGTATTACCAAACATTCAAGCAGTGTTATTACCAAAGAAAACTGAAAAGAAAGCATAAATTAAAAACATTGCATTAATTTTTATAATAATAATACATCGATCATAGGCCTTTTAATAAAAGGCCACAAATTTATTTAAAATAAGAGTAAAAATTATTTTTATAAATAATATATTATAATATTTTTTTAAAGAATCAATTTAAATAATTATAAATTAATGATTCTTTTTTTTTTTTTCTTTTTTTATATGTTATTATGGAAATAATTCATCATATTATGATGACATTTAGGTAACATATTATAAGAATATTCATAAAATATTATCAAAATAATATTGTATTATGATGATATTTAGACAAAATATTATAAGAATATACACAAAATATTATCAAAATAATATCATTAGATAACAAAACTGTTCATGATACTCATACCTTTACTAGAGATAAAAGTATCAGGATGCACTTGTATTAATACATATTATCACAACATCACAAAATATTTTTTAAAAGGAAAAATTTTTTTAAAATTATTATAAAATTTGATTGAATTAAATTTCAATTTATTTTTTTAAAAATTAAAAAAAAAAAAAAAAAAAAGCATATAAACTTTCTATTGAAAATGTTATTTTAAACTAGATGGCCAAGTGAACTTCGTTACACAAACAATATATGACGTATTCGTTATTTAAATAATCAGTATCCTTTGATATTATATCAATACGTTACTCTCTTCTTTTGATACATATTAATAAAATTTCAATTTATAAGATTTTATGTCAATTATATAAATAATATTATAAATTTTCTAAATACATAAGTTAAGTAACAAAAAATTTGAATAACAAGATAAATTTATATATTATGTTTTAATACTCGATACTATAATATATCGCATCCGTTACCAATTATTCGGTATCCTTTGATTTATACACAGAATGAACTAAAAATATATATCAAATTTATTTTATTTATTTATATATTTAATATTATTATTATTATTTTATATTACAAAGTTTCTTAACGAAGCTTACAATGATTTCTCATATCGTACTTAACAAAATTATTTAGATCATATAAAATTTAAATTGTTAAAAAATTTGTATATTTATTATTATTATTATTTATTTTTATTAAAATTACATAACATAAAATTAATAATATTTTAATAATTATATAAATTAATTCTTATTTAAAATAATCTTATATTAATCTCAACAAATACTCTAATAATATATTTTGTCATAAATTTTTTTATATTTAAAATAAATATTATAATATATAAATACTTATATCAGTATAAAATTTCTTTATATAATTATGAAAAAATTAATTTAATAGTTAATTATTGATATTAATGCATAAATAAAAGTATTTTCTAATGAAATATATTTTGTCAATGTTCGATTAACACATTTCATAATAATACGTTTTCATTATTGACAAAAAAAGTTTTTCTAAAAATGAAATCTTATACTATAATATATATATTTATATATTAAATTTTTTAATTATTTATATACTAATAATTTATAATAAATCGATATTAAATAAAAAATAAAAATATATACTTTTTAAGTTTACCTTAAAAATATTATTGTTTTGTATGATTGAAATAATTAATATTAAACTATGTTTATTAATAATTGTTAATAAAAAAATTAAATATATTTTAATTTATAAAATAAATATTATTATTAAATTTATAATTTATTATTTTATATATTATAGAAATTGAAAAAATAAATCATGTTTACTACGACAGTAAATTAGAAATACTATTTAATTTTTATGTGTTTTCTACATGGTACTTTGACTTACATAGGGACTTATATTATTGTGAATAATGATATAATTGAAAACCTTTATTTTTTATTTGATAGAATTATTATATTTTATCATTTAAATATTTATAATAAATACATTATTTTTATAAAGTAAAAAAATATGGCCGAAGAAAATTCTACAGCTGTTGCAGCAACTGCGGTTACTGCTGCTTCTACAACACCAACAAAAAAAGCAACAGCTTCTGGTGCTAAACGTACAAAACAACATTCAAAACCAACACATCCACGTACATCAGAAATGGTTGTTAACGCAATTAAAAATTTAAAAGAACGTGGTGGTTCATCATTACAAGCAATTAAAAAATATTTAGCTGCAAATTATAAAGTGGATTCTGATAAAATTTCACCATTTATTAAAAAATATTTAAAAGCTGCTGTAACTGAGGGAGCCTTGGTACAAACTAAAGGTAAAGGTGCATCTGGTTCATTCAAATTGGCTGCTTCCGCTTCATCTAATTCTTCAGCTAAATCAAAAGTATCCAAAAAAGAAAGTGGAGCAAAAGGTTCAGCAAAGAGTGCTAAAAGTAAACGGGCACCAAAAGAAAAGAAAGCCACAACTACATCATTGGCAGCCAAAAAGCCTAAAGCAAAAAAAGCGACTCCATCATCATCAACTGCTGCTAAAAAAGTTACTGCAAAATCATCAGCGGCATCAAAAAAAGCACCAGTTAAAGCAAAACCAGCAAAAAGTACAAAATCCGCTGCCAAAAGTAGCCCTGCTCGTAAACCGAAAGCACCAAAAGCTAAGAAAGCTTCTGTTGCCAAATCATCTCCTACAAAAATTAAAAAAGCAGCACCAAAAAAGAAATGATCTGTTACTTTAATAATATATTGAAATATTTCATTATTTTTGCTAAAAAATGAAAATAACATAGGCCTTAATACAGGCCACAAATTAATATTTGATAAGAGTAAATTATTTTTTGTATAAATATTTTATAAAATAATAGTTAAGAAACATTTGCCACAGTCAGTACCACGGATGGGTGGCCACTTGAGAATACTGTGTGCGGTTGCATTTTTATTTAAAATATATGGTATAATAAATAAGTATATATTTAAATTGATTACTTCATTGAAAATTTTAATAATATACTTTAATATTAATGATATTTATGAAAAATATATATTTGTAAAAATTTTCATTTATTACTGGCAACAGCCATACCACGTTGAAAACACCGGTTCTCGTCCCATACCGTACAGTACAGTGTATTGTTGAAGCAAATTATTGTATAATTACATTCAAAGCGAAAACAATTTCATACACACACCTACAGAACAAGTTAAATCAAATATAAAAAAGTATAAAAACAAACTATAAAATAAGTGACGGGCGTAGCCAAACAAAAAAAAGGGGGCGACCTAGTCGCTCCCCTGCTATCACTAAAATTTTAAAAGTGCAACCCGATGACGTCGGAATACAACAAAGCACCGAAGAAGAAGCCAACAAAATAGAAAAAATAGTTAGTGAAAATAGCGAGAACACAAGTGCAGTGCCTCCAAGAATGGAAAACCAAAACAAAAACAATATACAAAACATTTTCAAAAAACAAACAGAAGTGCAAGTGCAAGTGCCCACAAAAAACAGATTTAATCCCCTAACCACTGAAGAAGGTCAAACAGAGGAAGATGTGGAACAAGAAGGCACAGACCCAAAAGAAATTAATGAAAATGACAAAAACACAGAAAGGACACAAGGAGGTAAGAATAAACCACCTCCAATTGTTATACACAGCACTCCAAATAACCATAAGGAGTTCATGGAGCAAATAAAGGAACATGTGAAAAAGGGATTCCATGTGAAATACACGTTCAAAAAAAACGAATCTATTCATCCATGACTCAAATGAATATAAAAACTACGTCAAAATTCTAGACAACGAAAACATGGAGTTCCATACATACACGGAAAGGACAGAAAAACACCACGCCTTCGTATTGGTCGGGCTACCAAGAGGAATCGACGAAGAGGAAATTAAGCAAGACATAGAGAAATGCCTCAAAACAAACATTATTAAAGTATATCCAATGAGATCCTCCTACAGATCTCTATATCTTGTGATCACCGGACAAAGCACGTCCCTAAAACAACTAACCCAAGAAGTTAAATATGTGTACAACGTAAAAATTACCTGGGAAAGGCACAGGAACGCCAAACAAATTATCCAGTGTCACAGATGTCAGGCCTGGTCACATGCCACTACGAACTGTAGAATGAACCCAAAATGCCTAAAATGCGCAGGACCTCACTGGAGCCGTGACTGTACAATAAAAGAAAAAACGGAAGAAAATAAAAAACTTTTAAAATGTGCAAACTGTGAAAATAACCACCCGGCAAACTCTACAGAATGCCGAATTTATATCAACAAAATCGAGCAGATAGAAAGGAGAAGAAAAACAAACACGGTCCCTGTAAGAAATCAACAAAAATTCGTGCCAGCACCACTACCTCCAACAAATCCCTGGGCAATGGGATACACATTCACTCAAAATGATAGACCCACCCAAGTGTACGCTCATGTACACAGCCAAGCACCAACACAAACAACATCCATATCTACTACTACTAACATAAACAATTTGGTAAGTGAGTTTGACACATTAAACAAATTAATAGATGTAGAAAGAATGCTAAAATATGTAAAAGACCTAAACCATGACCTTATGAAATGCAAAAACGAATTAGAGAAATTCATGGTTTTCAACAACTTTTGCACAAAAAATTTTAGCCAATGTCCGCCGTAAAATGTGCGACATGGAATGCTAATGGGCTACGCCAAAACCTTGGTGAACTTAGATCGTTCATCAGAGAACAAAAGGTGGACATTATGATGATAAATGAAACCAAATTATCAGGAGAACATAAAATAAAAATTAGAAATTTTAATATAATTAGGAAAGATAGAACAACACAAGGCGGAGGTGTAGCAATAATAATAAAAAATAGCATTCCGTTTCGCACATTTGAAATCAATGGTTCCGTATCCATAGAATGCGTCGGAATCGAACTATTAAATAATATAAAAATTATTGCAGTGTATAACACTCCCGCTAACAAGTTCCCCATGGAGGATCTAGCAAAATTGTTCAGGATGGGTAACAAAATATTAGTAATAGGTGATCTTAATGCTCGCCATACGGCATGGAAGAATCATGTATCAAACACAAACGGACGAACATTACATAAATTCACCAACGACAACAACATCGTCATCCAACACACAGACAACCCCACACATTTTCCAACTAACGGAATGACACCCACCTTCATTGATCTTGTGATTAATAAAAATGTTAACAACATCACGCACCCAACCTCAATACCAGAGTTATCATCAGACCACAACCCGGTAATATTTAATATTACAAACTTAAATAAAGACAACACCAAACACATTGTCACTTCCTATAAATCAACCGATTGGGCAGAGTTTAGAAAAAAATTAAATTCAACAATAAAAATCAATAATAAAATAAACAATGCCCAAGAAGTTGATCAGGAAATAGATAACTTCACAAAAGGGGTGCAACAAGTCCAAAAAGCTCACAGCCGACGGGTCGTGATAGTTGATAACAGGTATCTCCCTGATGACAACACAAAAAACTTAATCAAATATAAAAATGCGATGAGGAAACTGTACCAAAAAAGATTTATACCAGGCCTCAAAGCAGATATAAACAAAATCACGAAAATGATCAGGAGGAACATTAAAAACAAGATCAATGAACAGTGGGAAAAAACACTAACGGACTTACGACCCGGTGACAGAACAATGTGGCGAATAACGAAGACGTTTAAAAAACCGAGACAACAAATCCCCACAATCACCACGAACGATAATAATTACATGACGGACAAAGACAAAGCTGACATAATAAGTGAAACTTTAGAGGAGATCCAGACTAACGAACAGACTACTCCACTAGAAGAGGACATAAAACGAAGAATACATGAATTCTTTCATACCACACAAACACCACAAAACAACACCAAAATAAAGCTCACAACCCCCCAAGAAATTAAAAACATAATTAAAACCCTCCCAAATAACAAAGCCCCAGGACAAGACGGGATAGACACCAAAATAATCAAAAACTTTACCACCAAAGCTATAGTACAACTTCAGTACATAATAAATGCAATCCTGAGGATAGGATACTTCCCTGAGTCCTGGAGAACGGCAATAGTGATCCCAGTACCGAAACCTAACAAGGATCATAGTAATCCCAAAAATTACAGACCAATAAGCCTCCTGAGCACGCTGTCCAAGATAGCGGAAAAAGTCATTTTGGAAAGAATAAACAAGATAAGTCAGTCCAAAAATATAATAATACACGAACAATTCGGATTCAGAAGAGGTCATGGCACTTGCATGCAAGTTGCCAGAATAGCAAGTGACATAATACAAAATTTTAACAAAAGTAACGTCACGGCCATGGCCCTTCTGGATATTGAGAAAGCCTTTGACACGGTATATATTGATGGACTGATTTACAAACTAATAAATTATGACTTCCCAAGATGGCTAATAGCACTACTGGACAGTTACCTCAGAGGAAGGGGATTCTATGTAAAAATAAACAACAGCACATCGGAACTCCGACACCCAAAAGCAGGTGTGCCACAAGGATCGGTACTTGGGCCCATATTGTTCACCTACTTTATTAATGATATCCCAAAATTTGCCAAAACAAAAACTGCGATATACGCGGATGACACTGCCGTGTACGCCCACTCCTTTAATGCTCAGGTGGCAACAAAACAACTACAAATACACCTGGATATGATACTGAAGTTTGCCAGGGACTGGAAAATCAAAATAAATAACAACAAAACTGAACATATAATTTTTAGCAAAAAATTTACAAATATCAAAATCTACGATCCACTTAAGGTAGACGGCGTAGCCATAGTCCCTGCCAAGCACAAAGTAAAGTACCTAGGTGTGTACCTTGACAAAACATTATCGTTTGTCCCACATATCAACCACCTGATCAGTAAAGGAAATGGGTGTATACGACAACTTTACCCACTCCTGAACAAATACAGCAAACTCAGCACCAAAAATAAAAAAATGTTATACACTGCAATAATAAGACCAACTATAACCTACGGAGCCCCTGTGTGGAACAGCGTTTCAGACACGACATATCTAAGACTGCAACGTATACAGAACAAATGCCTCCGACTTACACTAAACAAAGATAGATACGCTAGAATACAAGACATACATAGAGAGACAGACATACCGACAATCAAAGACTATACCAAACATGTAACGCATTCTTTCTACACTAAGTTGATTAAAAACAGCTACTTAACCAAAAATATGGTGAAGTCAAACTCACTAACCAAAAAACACAAACAAATATATACAAAATATTTAAATAATGTATAACAAAATATTTTACAGTAAATAATAAAGATAAAATACCCATTCCTTACAAGAGCCTGTGGCGTCGTGCCAGCGTTCCCGACTGGCACTCCGAAAGCAGGCGTTCAAGTCCCACGCAAGGCATTAAATTTTTTCTTTTTTTCTTTTCTTTTTAAATCTAATTTTACATGCAAAAACACATAGGCAATGGGCAATATAAGTTTGCCACAGCTATTGCCTAAAACATAAAACAGGTTTTTAAAAATTTTCCTGTAAAGAGCATATCAACAAAAATTAACTTAACATATACCTGCTCAAACAAATAAATTAAATATCATAAGCATAATTGCGACACAGCAATCTGCATGAAAGAAAAATAAGTTAGGATGAAAGCCTTTTAAGGCTAATAACCTATAATAGTAAATAAAAGTTTTGTAATATATGTTATGTATGTAATGTATTGTATTTTTAAATGTTGATTAATAAACTGTTTTTGAATTTGAATTTGGTTCTCGTCCGATCACCGAAGTTAAGCAACATTGGGCACAGTCAGTACTTGGATGGGTGACCGCTTGGGAACACTGTGTGCGGTTGCCTTTTTATATTAAAAATATAAATTATTTTTCTTCTTTTCTTTTTTTTTACACACCATATATAAATATATGTTATTTAGAAATGTAAACCTTTTATATTATTCGTCAACAAATAAATATTATTTTTTGTATAAAATTTTATTGCATTTATAACTCATATCATGGTTACTTTAAAGCGAGAAGTTTTTTTAATATTTCAAATGAATATAAAATAATATAAATTTTATGAAATTTATTTATTTTTAGAAATAGCAATCGCTTATAATTATAACAAAATTTTAATAATGTTTAATTTTATTTCAATAATTTATATATATATATATATATATATTTTTTAATAAAAATAATATACTCTTATTTAATAATATATGTTGGTCCTATATATAGGACCGAAAATATTTCTTATTTGTTTTTTTTTTTTTAAATTGTCATTTAAAACGCTTATGCACGTTCTCCACGAATACGTCTTGCCAATTGTATATCCTTAGGCATAATTGTAACACGCTTTGCATGAATTGCGCATAAATTGGTATCTTCAAATAAACCTACTAAATAGGCTTCACTAGCTTCTTGTAATGCCATAACAGCTGAACTTTGGAAACGTAAATCGGTTTTAAAATCTTGTGCAATTTCACGTACTAAACGTTGGAATGGTAATTTACGAATTAACAATTCAGTACTTTTTTGATAACGACGAATTTCTCGTAAAGCTACTGTACCAGGACGATATCTGTGTGGTTTTTTTACTCCACCAGTTGCTGGTGCACTTTTACGTGCAGCTTTCGTTGCTAATTGTTTTCTTGGTGCTTTACCACCAGTTGATTTACGTGCACTTTGCTTGGTTCTAGCCATTTTCAAATAATAATGTTTTTACAAAAAAACACACAATTTTAAAAATTATATTCGACAATTTGATACTACAAAGTCAAATGTTTAAATGCGAAATAAATGTGTTGTATTTATATTTATATGAAATTTCAAAATTTTTGTTGTCATATCCTATTGGATAGCTATCAGAGTATGGACTAATCAAATTGTATAGGCGTGGCTTAAAAAATCTTTAATGCTTTATATAAAAAGGCACAATTGTACCGGCGCTCACATACATTACAATACTTGTGAGGTTAACACACGTGTTATCCGTTCGTTAAAATATTGTAAATAATTTTTTATTAAAATGACTGGCAGAGGAAAAGGTGGAAAGGGTCTTGGAAAAGGGGGTGCAAAACGTCATAGAAAAGTTTTGCGTGATAATATCCAAGGTATTACAAAACCTGCAATTCGTCGTTTAGCACGACGAGGTGGAGTAAAACGTATCTCTGGTTTAATTTATGAAGAAACACGTGGTGTACTTAAAGTATTCCTTGAAAATGTTATTCGGGATGCTGTTACATATACTGAACACGCAAAACGTAAAACAGTTACAGCTATGGATGTTGTATATGCATTAAAACGACAAGGTCGTACTTTGTATGGTTTTGGAGGTTAAGAAAATATAATAATTTACTTAAAATATTTAGTAAATTTATTAAAGAATATTTAATACATCCGATAAATTTAAACAGGCTTTCCTTTTTGGGAAGCCACTAATTTTATTTATATAAGAGTAAATAAATTTGTTAATAAATATAACATATTATATAATTTGTTTACAACAAATTATTTTGTTTATAACATACATTACCAAATATTTTTATTTATTTTTTTTTTTTTATTGTAATATATCTGCAATAATAAATTATAATTTGTATATTATCTATTTTATTTTACAATAACTTATTGAATTTTTGAAAAAATTTTATTATAAATTAATATACTATTATATTTTTTATATATACAAGTTAAGAGTAACAAGTATCGATAGGAGATTATCGAATTTATAACTAATAAAACATTTCGCCTTAATCAAAGAAAATAAAGATTTTGCTATACCATTTTTTATACTTTCAATAAATAATTTATTATTAAATTTTTATTATTTCATTTATTTTTTAAAATTATTAAAAATATTTTTCTAATAATTATAAGCGTACATAAACAAGTAGTAAATGTAAAATGAAAATAATAAAGGTAATGTAATGCATTTGCATTACACTGATTTACGATATATATTCCGCGATATCCTTTATTATATTTAAAATTAATAATATTGATATACTAATAATAGATATATTCAAGCTATTAATATATAAAATTTTATATTAAATATGATATTAATAATTGTTTATTTTATTTTTTTGTATATATAAAAATAATTTACTCTTATTTAAAAAATTTGATGGCTCTCTTAAAAAGAGAGCCATTTTTATATGTTGATGTATTTTTATGTTATCAATTAAATAATATTTTCGATTTATTTATTTTGAACTTGTATATTTTGTAACAGCTTTAGTACCTTCACTAACAGCGTGCTTTGCCAATTCACCAGGTAATAATAATCGAACTGCGGTTTGAATTTCCCGACTTGTGATTGTTGAACGTTTATTATAATGTGCTAAACGTGATGCTTCAGCAGCAATACGTTCAAAAATATCATTAACAAAACTGTTCATGATACTCATAGCTTTACTAGAGATACCAGTATCAGGATGCACTTGTTTTAATACTTTGTAAATGTAAATTGCATATGATTCCTTGCGCTTCCTCTTCTTTTTCTTATCACTCTTTGATATATTTTTTTGAGCTTTGCCAGCTTTTTTTGCTGCTTTTCCACTTGTTTTTGGTGGCATTGTTACAAACAATTAATATACACAGATAGTTACAGAACACCAGTCAGTATATGTATGAGCGTGTCGTGTATACAACTAGCGTATTATATACGCGAAGATGGATATAACAATAAAAATGAATACTACTCTCTGATTGGCTGAAAATAATACTATAAGGTGATTGGTTTATTTTTAAAGTTTTATATTTTATAAATATTATAAATTAAAATACCCAAATAACATTTTAAACATTTATGTTACAATCCCCGTAACGTACACATCTGTGTGATTATATTTACAAAAAAAAATATTAATTAAATAAATTTATTCGCTATGTCTGGACGAGGTAAAGGTGGTAAAGTAAAGGGAAAGGCAAAGTCAAGATCAAGCCGAGCAGGATTACAATTTCCTGTTGGAAGAATTCACAGATTATTACGAAAAGGAAATTATGCTGAACGAGTAGGTGCTGGTGCCCCAGTATATTTGGCTGCTGTTATGGAATATTTGGCTGCAGAAGTTCTCGAGTTAGCTGGTAATGCTGCCCGTGATAACAAAAAAACACGTATCATTCCACGTCATTTACAATTGGCAATTCGTAATGATGAAGAATTAAATAAATTATTATCTGGTGTAACAATTGCTCAAGGTGGTGTATTACCAAACATTCAAGCAGTGTTATTACCAAAGAAAACTGAAAAGAAAGCATAAATTAAAAACATTGCATTAATTTTTATAATAATAATACATCGATCATAGGCCTTTTAATAAAAGGCCACAAATTTATTTAAAATAAGAGTAAAAATTATTTTTATAAATAATATATTATAATATTTTTTTAAAGAATCAATTTAAATAATTATAAATTAATGATTCTTTTTTTTTTTTTCTTTTTTTATATGTTATTATGGAAATAATTCATCATATTATGATGACATTTAGGTAACATATTATAAGAATATTCATAAAATATTATCAAAATAATATTGTATTATGATGATATTTAGACAAAATATTATAAGAATATACACAAAATATTATCAAAATAATATCATTAGATAACAAAACTGTTCATGATACTCATACCTTTACTAGAGATAAAAGTATCAGGATGCACTTGTATTAATACATATTATCACAACATCACAAAATATTTTTTAAAAGGAAAAATTTTTTTAAAATTATTATAAAATTTGATTGAATTAAATTTCAATTTATTTTTTTAATAATTAAAGAAAAAAAAAAAAAAAGCATATAAACTTTCTATTGAAAATGTTATTTTAAACTAGATGGCCAAGTGAACTTCGTTACACAAACAATATATGACGTATTCGTTATTTAAATAATCAGTATCCTTTGATATTATATCAATACGTTACTCTCTTCTTTTGATACATATTAATAAAATTTCAATTTATAAGATTTTATGTCAATTATATAAATAATATTATAAATTTTCTAAATACATAAGTTAAGTAACAAAAAATTTGAATAACAAGATAAATTTATATATTATGTTTTAATACTCGATACTATAATATATCGCATCCGTTACCAATTATTCGGTATCCTTTGATTTATACACAGAATGAACTAAAAATATATATCAAATTTATTTTATTTATTTATATATTTAATATTATTATTATTATTTTATATTACAAAGTTTCTTAACGAAGCTTACAATGATTTCTCATATCGTACTTAACAAAATTATTTAGATCATATAAAATTTAAATTGTTAAAAAATTTGTATATTTATTATTATTATTATTTATTTTTATTAAAATTACATAACATAAAATTAATAATATTTTAATAATTATATAAATTAATTCTTATTTAAAATAATCTTATATTAATCTCAACGAATACTCTAATAATATATTTTGTCATAAATTTTTTTATATTTAAAATAAATATTATAATATATAAATACTTATATCAGTATAAAATTTCTTTATATAATTATGAAAAAATTAATTTAATAGTTAATTATTGATATTAATGCATAAATAAAAGTATTTTCTAATGAAATATATTTTGTCAATGTTCGATTAACACATTTCATAATAATACGTTTTCATTATTGACAAAAAAAGTTTTTCTAAAAATGAAATCTTATACTATAATATATATATTTATATATTAAATTTTTTAATTATTTATATACTAATAATTTATAATAAATCGATATTAAATAAAAAATAAAAATATATACTTTTTAAGTTTACCTTAAAAATATTATTGTTTTGTATGATTGAAATAATTAATATTAAACTATGTTTATTAATAATTGTTAATAAAAAAATTAAATATATTTTAATTTATAAAATAAATATTATTATTAAATTTATAATTTATTATTTTATATATTATAGAAATTGAAAAAATAAATCATGTTTACTACGACAGTAAATTAGAAATACTATTTAATTTTTATGTGTTTTCTACATGGTACTTTGACTTACATAGGGACTTATATTATTGTGAATAATGATATAATTGAAAACCTTTATTTTTTATTTGATAGAATTATTATATTTTATCATTTAAATATTTATAATAAATACATTATTTTTATAAAGTAAAAAAATATGGCCGAAGAAAATTCTACAGCTGTTGCAGCAACTGCGGTTACTGCTGCTTCTACAACACCAACAAAAAAAGCAACAGCTTCTGGTGCTAAACGTACAAAACAACATTCAAAACCAACACATCCACGTACATCAGAAATGGTTGTTAACGCAATTAAAAATTTAAAAGAACGTGGTGGTTCATCATTACAAGCAATTAAAAAATATTTAGCTGCAAATTATAAAGTGGATTCTGATAAAATTTCACCATTTATTAAAAAATATTTAAAAGCTGCTGTAACTGAGGGAGCCTTGGTACAAACTAAAGGTAAAGGTGCATCTGGTTCATTCAAATTGGCTGCTTCCGCTTCATCTAATTCTTCAGCTAAATCAAAAGTATCCAAAAAAGAAAGTGGAGCAAAAGGTTCAGCAAAGAGTGCTAAAAGTAAACGGGCACCAAAAGAAAAGAAAGCCACAACTACATCATTGGCAGCCAAAAAGCCTAAAGCAAAAAAAGCGACTCCATCATCATCAACTGCTGCTAAAAAAGTTACTGCAAAATCATCAGCGGCATCAAAAAAAGCACCAGTTAAAGCAAAACCAGCAAAAAGTACAAAATCCGCTGCCAAAAGTAGCCCTGCTCGTAAACCGAAAGCACCAAAAGCTAAGAAAGCTTCTGTTGCCAAATCATCTCCTACAAAAATTAAAAAAGCAGCACCAAAAAAGAAATGATCTGTTACTTTAATAATATATTGAAATATTTCATTATTTTTGCTAAAAAATGAAAATAACATAGGCCTTAATACAGGCCACAAATTAATATTTGATAAGAGTAAATTATTTTTTGTATAAATATTTTATAAAATAATAGTTTAGAAACATTTGCCACAGTCAGTACCACGGATGGGTGGCCACTTGAGAATACTGTGTGCGGTTGCATTTTTATTTAAAATATATGGTATAATAAATAAGTATATATTTAAATTGATTACTTCATTGAAAATTTTAATAATATACTTTAATATTAATGATATTTATGAAAAATATATATTTGTAAAAATTTTCATTTATTACTGGCAACAGCCATACCACGTTGAAAACACCGGTTCTCGTCCGATCACCGAAGTTAAGCAACATTGGGCACAGTCAGTACTTGGATGGGTGACCGCTTGGGAACACTGTGTGCGGTTGCCTTTTTATATTAAAAATATATATTATTTTTCTTCTTTTCTTTTTTTTTACACACCATATATAAATATATGTTATTTAGAAATGTAAACCTTTTATATTATTCGTCAACAAATAAATATTATTTTTTGTATAAAATTTTATTGCATTTATAACTCATATCATGGTTACTTTAAAGCGAGAAGTTTTTTTAATATTTCAAATGAATATAAAATAATATAAATTTTATGAAATTTATTTATTTTTAGAAATAGCAATCGCTTATAATTATAACAAAATTTTAATAATGTTTAATTTTATTTCAATAATTTATATATATATATATATATATATTTTTTAATAAAAATAATATACTCTTATTTAATAATATATGTTGGTCCTATATATAGGACCGAAAATATTTCTTATTTGTTTTTTTTTTTTTAAATTGTCATTTAAAACGCTTATGCACGTTCTCCACGAATACGTCTTGCCAATTGTATATCCTTAGGCATAATTGTAACACGCTTTGCATGAATTGCGCATAAATTGGTATCTTCAAATAAACCTACTAAATAGGCTTCACTAGCTTCTTGTAATGCCATAACAGCTGAACTTTGGAAACGTAAATCGGTTTTAAAATCTTGTGCAATTTCACGTACTAAACGTTGGAATGGTAATTTACGAATTAACAATTCAGTACTTTTTTGATAACGACGAATTTCTCGTAAAGCTACTGTACCAGGACGATATCTGTGTGGTTTTTTTACTCCACCAGTTGCTGGTGCACTTTTACGTGCAGCTTTCGTTGCTAATTGTTTTCTTGGTGCTTTACCACCAGTTGATTTACGTGCAGTTTGCTTGGTTCTAGCCATTTTCAAATAATAATGTTTTTACAAAAAAACACACAATTTTAAAAATTATATTCGACAATTTGATACTACAAAGTCAAATGTTTAAATGCGAAATAAATGTGTTGTATTTATATTTATATGAAATTTCAAAATTTTTGTTGTCATATCCTATTGGATAGCTATCAGAGTATGGACTAATCAAATTGTATAGGCGTGGCTTAAAAAATCTTTAATGCTTTATATAAAAAGGCACAATTGTACCGGCGCTCACATACATTACAATACTTGTGAGGTTAACACACGTGTTATCCGTTCGTTAAAATATTGTAAATAATTTTTTATTAAAATGACTGGCAGAGGAAAAGGTGGAAAGGGTCTTGGAAAAGGGGGTGCAAAACGTCATAGAAAAGTTTTGCGTGATAATATCCAAGGTATTACAAAACCTGCAATTCGTCGTTTAGCACGACGAGGTGGAGTAAAACGTATCTCTGGTTTAATTTATGAAGAAACACGTGGTGTACTTAAAGTATTCCTTGAAAATGTTATTCGGGATGCTGTTACATATACTGAACACGCAAAACGTAAAACAGTTACAGCTATGGATGTTGTATATGCATTAAAACGACAAGGTCGTACTTTGTATGGTTTTGGAGGTTAAGAAAATATAATAATTTACTTAAAATATTTAGTAAATTTATTAAAGAATATTTAATACATCCGATAAATTTAAACAGGCTTTCCTTTTTGGGAAGCCACTAATTTTATTTATATAAGAGTAAATAAATTTGTTAATAAATATAACATATTATATAATTTGTTTACAACAAATTATTTTGTTTATAACATACATTACCAAATATTTTTATTTATTTTTTTTTTTTTATTGTAATATATCTGCAATAATAAATTATAATTTGTATATTATCTATTTTATTTTACAATAACTTATTGAATTTTTGAAAAAATTTTATTATAAATTAATATACTATTATATTTTTTATATATACAAGTTAAGAGTAACAAGTATCGATAGGAGATTATCGAATTTATAACTAATAAAACATTTCGCCTTAATCAAAGAAAATAAAGATTTTGCTATACCATTTTTTATACTTTCAATAAATAATTTATTATTAAATTTTTATTATTTCATTTATTTTTTAAAATTATTAAAAATATTTTCTAATAATTATAAGCGTACATAAACAAGTAGTAAATGTAAAATGAAAATAATAAAGGTAATGTAATGCATTTGCATTACACTGATTTACGATATATATTCCGCGATATCCTTTATTATATTTAAAATTAATAATATTGATATACTAATAATAGATATATTCAAGCTATTAATATATAAAATTTTATATTAAATATGATATTAATAATTGTTTATTTTATTTTTTTGTATATATAAAAATAATTTACTCTTATTTAAAAAATTTGATGGCTCTCTTAAAAAGAGAGCCGTTTTTATATGTTGATGTATTTTTATGTTATCAATTAAATAATATTTTCGATTTATTTATTTTGAACTTGTATATTTTGTAACAGCTTTAGTACCTTCACTAACAGCGTGCTTTGCCAATTCACCAGGTAATAATAATCGAACTGCGGTTTGAATTTCCCGACTTGTGATTGTTGAACGTTTATTATAATGTGCTAAACGTGATGCTTCAGCAGCAATACGTTCAAAAATATCATTAACAAAACTGTTCATGATACTCATAGCTTTACTAGAGATACCAGTATCAGGATGCACTTGTTTTAATACTTTGTAAATGTAAATTGCATATGATTCCTTGCGCTTCCTCTTCTTTTTCTTATCACTCTTTGATATATTTTTTTGAGCTTTGCCAGCTTTTTTTGCTGCTTTTCCACTTGTTTTTGGTGGCATTGTTACAAACAATTAATATACACAGATAGTTACAGAACACCAGTCAGTATATGTATGAGCGTGTCGTGTATACAACTAGCGTATTATATACGCGAAGATGGATATAACAATAAAAATGAATACTACTCTCTGATTGGCTGAAAATAATACTATAAGGTGATTGGTTTATTTTTAAAGTTTTATATTTTATAAATATTATAAATTAAAATACCCAAATAACATTTTAAACATTTATGTTACAATCCCCGTAACGTACACATCTGTGTGATTATATTTACAAAAAAAAATATTAATTAAATAAATTTATTCGCTATGTCTGGACGAGGTAAAGGTGGTAAAGTAAAGGGAAAGGCATAGTCAAGATCAAGCCGAGCAGGATTACAATTTCCTGTTGGAAGAATTCACAGATTATTACGAAAAGGAAATTATGCTGAACGAGTAGGTGCTGGTGCCCCAGTATATTTGGCTGCTGTTATGGAATATTTGGCTGCAGAAGTTCTCGAGTTAGCTGGTAATGCTGCCCGTGATAACAAAAAAACACGTATCATTCCACGTCATTTACAATTGGCAATTCGTAATGATGAAGAATTAAATAAATTATTATCTGGTGTAACAATTGCTCAAGGTGGTGTATTACCAAACATTCAAGCAGTGTTATTACCAAAGAAAACTGAAAAGAAAGCATAAATTAAAAACATTGCATTAATTTTTATAATAATAATACATCGATCATAGGCCTTTTAATAAAAGGCCACAAATTTATTTAAAATAAGAGTAAAAATTATTTTATAAATAATATATTATAATATTTTTTTAAAGAATCAATTTAAATAATTATAAATTAATGATTCTTTTTTTTTTTTTCTTTTTTTATATGTTATTATGGAAATAATTCATCATATTATGATGACATTTAGGTAACATATTATAAGAATATTCATAAAATATTATCAAAATAATATTGTATTATGATGATATTTAGACAAAATATTATAAGAATATACACAAAATATTATCAAAATAATATCATTAGATAACAAAACTGTTCATGATACTCATACCTTTACTAGAGATAAAAGTATCAGGATGCACTTGTATTAATACATATTATCACAACATCACAAAATATTTTTTAAAAGGAAAAATTTTTTTAAAATTATTATAAAATTTGATTGAATTAAATTTCAATTTATTTTTTTAATAATTAAAGAAAAAAAAAAAAAAAAGCATATAAACTTTCTATTGAAAATGTTATTTTAAACTAGATGGCCAAGTGAACTTCGTTACACAAACAATATATGACGTATTCGTTATTTAAATAATCAGTATCCTTTGATATTATATCAATACGTTACTCTCTTCTTTTGATACATATTAATAAAATTTCAATTTATAAGATTTTATGTCAATTATATAAATAATATTATAAATTTTCTAAATACATAAGTTAAGTAACAAAAAATTTGAATAACAAGATAAATTTATATATTATGTTTTAATACTCGATACTATAATATATCGCATCCGTTACCAATTATTCGGTATCCTTTGATTTATACACAGAATGAACTAAAAATATATATCAAATTTATTTTATTTATTTATATATTTAATATTATTATTATTATTTTATATTACAAAGTTTCTTAACGAAGCTTACAATGATTTCTCATATCGTACTTAACAAAATTATTTAGATCATATAAAATTTAAATTGTTAAAAAATTTGTATATTTATTATTATTATTATTTATTTTTATTAAAATTACATAACATAAAATTAATAATATTTTAATAATTATATAAATTAATTCTTATTTAAAATAATCTTATATTAATCTCAACAAATACTCTAATAATATATTTTGTCATAAATTTTTTTATATTTAAAATAAATATTATAATATATAAATACTTATATCAGTATAAAATTTCTTTATATAATTATGAAAAAATTAATTTAATAGTTAATTATTGATATTAATGCATAAATAAAAGTATTTTCTAATGAAATATATTTTGTCAATGTTCGATTAACACATTTCATAATAATACGTTTTCATTATTGACAAAAAAAGTTTTTCTAAAAATGAAATCTTATACTATAATATATATATTTATATATTAAATTTTTTAATTATTTATATACTAATAATTTATAATAAATCGATATTAAATAAAAAATAAAAATATATACTTTTTAAGTTTACCTTAAAAATATTATTGTTTTGTATGATTGAAATAATTAATATTAAACTATGTTTATTAATAATTGTTAATAAAAAAATTAAATATATTTTAATTTATAAAATAAATATTATTATTAAATTTATAATTTATTATTTTATATATTATAGAAATTGAAAAAATAAATCATGTTTACTACGACAGTAAATTAGAAATACTATTTAATTTTTATGTGTTTTCTACATGGTACTTTGACTTACATAGGGACTTATATTATTGTGAATAATGATATAATTGAAAACCTTTATTTTTTATTTGATAGAATTATTATATTTTATCATTTAAATATTTATAATAAATACATTATTTTTATAAAGTAAAAAAATATGGCCGAAGAAAATTCTACAGCTGTTGCAGCAACTGCGGTTACTGCTGCTTCTACAACACCAACAAAAAAAGCAACAGCTTCTGGTGCTAAACGTACAAAACAACATTCAAAACCAACACATCCACGTACATCAGAAATGGTTGTTAACGCAATTAAAAATTTAAAAGAACGTGGTGGTTCATCATTACAAGCAATTAAAAAATATTTAGCTGCAAATTATAAAGTGGATTCTGATAAAATTTCACCATTTATTAAAAAATATTTAAAAGCTGCTGTAACTGAGGGAGCCTTGGTACAAACTAAAGGTAAAGGTGCATCTGGTTCATTCAAATTGGCTGCTTCCGCTTCATCTAATTCTTCAGCTAAATCAAAAGTATCCAAAAAAGAAAGTGGAGCAAAAGGTTCAGCAAAGAGTGCTAAAAGTAAACGGGCACCAAAAGAAAAGAAAGCCACAACTACATCATTGGCAGCCAAAAAGCCTAAAGCAAAAAAAGCGACTCCATCATCATCAACTGCTGCTAAAAAAGTTACTGCAAAATCATCAGCGGCATCAAAAAAAGCACCAGTTAAAGCAAAACCAGCAAAAAGTACAAAATCCGCTGCCAAAAGTAGCCCTGCTCGTAAACCGAAAGCACCAAAAGCTAAGAAAGCTTCTGTTGCCAAATCATCTCCTACAAAAATTAAAAAAGCAGCACCAAAAAAGAAATGATCTGTTACTTTAATAATATATTGAAATATTTCATTATTTTTGCTAAAAAATGAAAATAACATAGGCCTTAATACAGGCCACAAATTAATATTTGATAAGAGTAAATTATTTTTTGTATAAATATTTTATAAAATAATAGTTAAGAAACATTTGCCACAGTCAGTACCACGGATGGGTGGCCACTTGAGAATACTGTGTGCGGTTGCATTTTTATTTAAAATATATGGTATAATAAATAAGTATATATTTAAATTGATTACTTCATTGAAAATTTTAATAATATACTTTAATATTAATGATATTTATGAAAAATATATATTTGTAAAAATTTTCATTTATTACTGGCAACAGCCATACCACGTTGAAAACACCGGTTCTCGTCCGATCACCGAAGTTAAGCAACATTGGGCACAGTCAGTACTTGGATGGGTGACCGCTTGGGAACACTGTGTGCGGTTGCCTTTTTATATTAAAAATATAAATTATTTTTCTTCTTTTCTTTTTTTTTACACACCATATATAAATATATGTTATTTAGAAATGTAAACCTTTTATATTATTCGTCAACAAATAAATATTATTTTTTGTATAAAATTTTATTGCATTTATAACTCATATCATGGTTACTTTAAAGCGAGAAGTTTTTTTAATATTTCAAATGAATATAAAATAATATAAATTTTATGAAATTTATTTATTTTTAGAAATAGCAATCGCTTATAATTATAACAAAATTTTAATAATGTTTAATTTTATTTCAATAATTTATATATATATATATATATATATTTTTTAATAAAAATAATATACTCTTATTTAATAATATATGTTGGTCCTATATATAGGACCGAAAATATTTCTTATTTGT
Organism: Chrysoperla carnea; assembly: GCF_905475395.1. Taxonomy (NCBI): domain Eukaryota; kingdom Metazoa; phylum Arthropoda; class Insecta; order Neuroptera; family Chrysopidae; genus Chrysoperla; species Chrysoperla carnea. The sequence goes on from NW_025408211.1 coordinate 43,909, forward strand.
TTTTTTTTTTTTTAAATTGTCATTTAAAACGCTTATGCACGTTCTCCACGAATACGTCTTGCCAATTGTATATCCTTAGGCATAATTGTAACACGCTTTGCATGAATTGCGCATAAATTGGTATCTTCAAATAAACCTACTAAATAGGCTTCACTAGCTTCTTGTAATGCCATAACAGCTGAACTTTGGAAACGTAAATCGGTTTTAAAATCTTGTGCAATTTCACGTACTAAACGTTGGAATGGTAATTTACGAATTAACAATTCAGTACTTTTTTGATAACGACGAATTTCTCGTAAAGCTACTGTACCAGGACGATATCTGTGTGGTTTTTTTACTCCACCAGTTGCTGGTGCACTTTTACGTGCAGCTTTCGTTGCTAATTGTTTTCTTGGTGCTTTACCACCAGTTGATTTACGTGCAGTTTGCTTGGTTCTAGCCATTTTCAAATAATAATGTTTTTACAAAAAAACACACAATTTTAAAAATTATATTCGACAATTTGATACTACAAAGTCAAATGTTTAAATGCGAAATAAATGTGTTGTATTTATATTTATATGAAATTTCAAAATTTTTGTTGTCATATCCTATTGGATAGCTATCAGAGTATGGACTAATCAAATTGTATAGGCGTGGCTTAAAAAATCTTTAATGCTTTATATAAAAAGGCACAATTGTACCGGCGCTCACATACATTACAATACTTGTGAGGTTAACACACGTGTTATCCGTTCGTTAAAATATTGTAAATAATTTTTTATTAAAATGACTGGCAGAGGAAAAGGTGGAAAGGGTCTTGGAAAAGGGGGTGCAAAACGTCATAGAAAAGTTTTGCGTGATAATATCCAAGGTATTACAAAACCTGCAATTCGTCGTTTAGCACGACGAGGTGGAGTAAAACGTATCTCTGGTTTAATTTATGAAGAAACACGTGGTGTACTTAAAGTATTCCTTGAAAATGTTATTCGGGATGCTGTTACATATACTGAACACGTAAAACGTAAAACAGTTACAGCTATGGATGTTGTATATGCATTAAAACGACAAGGTCGTACTTTGTATGGTTTTGGAGGTTAAGAAAATATAATAATTTACTTAAAATATTTAGTAAATTTATTAAAGAATATTTAATACATCCGATAAATTTAAACAGGCTTTCCTTTTTGGGATGCCACTAATTTTATTTATATAAGAGTAAATAAATTTGTTAATAAATATAACATATTATATAATTTGTTTACAACAAATTATTTTGTTTATAACATACATTACCAAATATTTTTATTTATTTTTTTTTTTTTATTGTAATATATCTGCAATAATAAATTATAATTTGTATATTATCTATTTTATTTTACAATAACTTATTGAATTTTTGAAAAAATTTTATTATAAATTAATATACTATTATATTTTTTATATATACAAGTTAAGAGTAACAAGTATCGATAGGAGATTATCGAATTTATAACTAATAAAACATTTCGCCTTAATCAAAGAAAATAAAGATTTTGCTATACCATTTTTTATACTTTCAATAAATAATTTATTATTAAATTTTTATTATTTCATTTATTTTTTAAAATTATTAAAAATATTTTTCTAATAATTATAAGCGTACATAAACAAGTAGTAAATGTAAAATGAAAATAATAAAGGTAATGTAATGCATTTGCATTACACTGATTTACGATATATATTCCGCGATATCCTTTATTATATTTAAAATTAATAATATTGATATACTAATAATAGATATATTCAAGCTATTAATATATAAAATTTTATATTAAATATGATATTAATAATTGTTTATTTTATTTTTTTGTATATATAAAAATAATTTACTCTTATTTAAAAAATTTGATGGCTCTCTTAAAAAGAGAGCCGTTTTTATATGTTGATGTATTTTTATGTTATCAATTAAATAATATTTTCGATTTATTTATTTTGAACTTGTATATTTTGTAACAGCTTTAGTACCTTCACTAACAGCGTGCTTTGCCAATTCACCAGGTAATAATAATCGAACTGCGGTTTGAATTTCCCGACTTGTGATTGTTGAACGTTTATTATAATGTGCTAAACGTGATGCTTCAGCAGCAATACGTTCAAAAATATCATTAACAAAACTGTTCATGATACTCATAGCTTTACTAGAGATACCAGTATCAGGATGCACTTGTTTTAATACTTTGTAAATGTAAATTGCATATGATTCCTTGCGCTTCCTCTTCTTTTTCTTATCACTCTTTGATATATTTTTTTGAGCTTTGCCAGCTTTTTTTGCTGCTTTTCCACTTGTTTTTGGTGGCATTGTTACAAACAATTAATATACACAGATAGTTACAGAACACCAGTCAGTATATGTATGAGCGTGTCGTGTATACAACTAGCGTATTATATACGCGAAGATGGATATAACAATAAAAATGAATACTACTCTCTGATTGGCTGAAAATAATACTATAAGGTGATTGGTTTATTTTTAAAGTTTTATATTTTATAAATATTATAAATTAAAATACCCAAATAACATTTTAAACATTTATGTTACAATCCCCGTAACGTACACATCTGTGTGATTATATTTACAAAAAAAAATATTAATTAAATAAATTTATTCGCTATGTCTGGACGAGGTAAAGGTGGTAAAGTAAAGGGAAAGGCAAAGTCAAGATCAAGCCGAGCAGGATTACAATTTCCTGTTGGAAGAATTCACAGATTATTACGAAAAGGAAATTATGCTGAACGAGTAGGTGCTGGTGCCCCAGTATATTTGGCTGCTGTTATGGAATATTTGGCTGCAGAAGTTCTCGAGTTAGCTGGTAATGCTGCCCGTGATAACAAAAAAACACGTATCATTCCACGTCATTTACAATTGGCAATTCGTAATGATGAAGAATTAAATAAATTATTATCTGGTGTAACAATTGCTCAAGGTGGTGTATTACCAAACATTCAAGCAGTGTTATTACCAAAGAAAACTGAAAAGAAAGCATAAATTAAAAACATTGCATTAATTTTTATAATAATAATACATCGATCATAGGCCTTTTAATAAAAGGCCACAAATTTATTTAAAATAAGAGTAAAAATTATTTTTATAAATAATATATTATAATATTTTTTTAAAGAATCAATTTAAATAATTATAAATTAATGATTCTTTTTTTTTTTTTCTTTTTTTATATGTTATTATGGAAATAATTCATCATATTATGATGACATTTAGGTAACATATTATAAGAATATTCATAAAATATTATCAAAATAATATTGTATTATGATGATATTTAGACAAAATATTATAAGAATATACACAAAATATTATCAAAATAATATCATTAGATAACAAAACTGTTCATGATACTCATACCTTTACTAGAGATAAAAGTATCAGGATGCACTTGTATTAATACATATTATCACAACATCACAAAATATTTTTTAAAAGGAAAAATTTTTTTAAAATTATTATAAAATTTGATTGAATTAAATTTCAATTTATTTTTTTAATAATTAAAAAAAAAAAAAAAAAAAAGCATATAAACTTTCTATTGAAAATGTTATTTTAAACTAGATGGCCAAGTGAACTTCGTTACACAAACAATATATGACGTATTCGTTATTTAAATAATCAGTATCCTTTGATATTATATCAATACGTTACTCTCTTCTTTTGATACATATTAATAAAATTTCAATTTATAAGATTTTATGTCAATTATATAAATAATATTATAAATTTTCTAAATACATAAGTTAAGTAACAAAAAATTTGAATAACAAGATAAATTTATATATTATGTTTTAATACTCGATACTATAATATATCGCATCCGTTACCAATTATTCGGTATCCTTTGATTTATACACAGAATGAACTAAAAATATATATCAAATTTATTTTATTTATTTATATATTTAATATTATTATTATTATTTTATATTACAAAGTTTCTTAACGAAGCTTACAATGATTTCTCATATCGTACTTAACAAAATTATTTAGATCATATAAAATTTAAATTGTTAAAAAATTTGTATATTTATTATTATTATTATTTATTTTTATTAAAATTACATAACATAAAATTAATAATATTTTAATAATTATATAAATTAATTCTTATTTAAAATAATCTTATATTAATCTCAACAAATACTCTAATAATATATTTTGTCATAAATTTTTTTATATTTAAAATAAATATTATAATATATAAATACTTATATCAGTATAAAATTTCTTTATATAATTATGAAAAAATTAATTTAATAGTTAATTATTGATATTAATGCATAAATAAAAGTATTTTCTAATGAAATATATTTTGTCAATGTTCGATTAACACATTTCATAATAATACGTTTTCATTATTGACAAAAAAAGTTTTTCTAAAAATGAAATCTTATACTATAATATATATATTTATATATTAAATTTTTTAATTATTTATATACTAATAATTTATAATAAATCGATATTAAATAAAAAATAAAAATATATACTTTTTAAGTTTACCTTAAAAATATTATTGTTTTGTATGATTGAAATAATTAATATTAAACTATGTTTATTAATAATTGTTAATAAAAAAATTAAATATATTTTAATTTATAAAATAAATATTATTATTAAATTTATAATTTATTATTTTATATATTATAGAAATTGAAAAAATAAATCATGTTTACTACGACAGTAAATTAGAAATACTATTTAATTTTTATGTGTTTTCTACATGGTACTTTGACTTACATAGGGACTTATATTATTGTGAATAATGATATAATTGAAAACCTTTATTTTTTATTTGATAGAATTATTATATTTTATCATTTAAATATTTATAATAAATACATTATTTTTATAAAGTAAAAAAATATGGCCGAAGAAAATTCTACAGCTGTTGCAGCAACTGCGGTTACTGCTGCTTCTACAACACCAACAAAAAAAGCAACAGCTTCTGGTGCTAAACGTACAAAACAACATTCAAAACCAACACATCCACGTACATCAGAAATGGTTGTTAACGCAATTAAAAATTTAAAAGAACGTGGTGGTTCATCATTACAAGCAATTAAAAAATATTTAGCTGCAAATTATAAAGTGGATTCTGATAAAATTTCACCATTTATTAAAAAATATTTAAAAGCTGCTGTAACTGAGGGAGCCTTGGTACAAACTAAAGGTAAAGGTGCATCTGGTTCATTCAAATTGGCTGCTTCCGCTTCATCTAATTCTTCAGCTAAATCAAAAGTATCCAAAAAAGAAAGTGGAGCAAAAGGTTCAGCAAAGAGTGCTAAAAGTAAACGGGCACCAAAAGAAAAGAAAGCCACAACTACATCATTGGCAGCCAAAAAGCCTAAAGCAAAAAAAGCGACTCCATCATCATCAACTGCTGCTAAAAAAGTTACTGCAAAATCATCAGCGGCATCAAAAAAAGCACCAGTTAAAGCAAAACCAGCAAAAAGTACAAAATCCGCTGCCAAAAGTAGCCCTGCTCGTAAACCGAAAGCACCAAAAGCTAAGAAAGCTTCTGTTGCCAAATCATCTCCTACAAAAATTAAAAAAGCAGCACCAAAAAAGAAATGATCTGTTACTTTAATAATATATTGAAATATTTCATTATTTTTGCTAAAAAATGAAAATAACATAGGCCTTAATACAGGCCACAAATTAATATTTGATAAGAGTAAATTATTTTTTGTATAAATATTTTATAAAATAATAGTTAAGAAACATTTGCCACAGTCAGTACCACGGATGGGTGGCCACTTGAGAATACTGTGTGCGGTTGCATTTTTATTTAAAATATATGGTATAATAAATAAGTATATATTTAAATTGATTACTTCATTGAAAATTTTAATAATATACTTTAATATTAATGATATTTATGAAAAATATATATTTGTAAAAATTTTCATTTATTACTGGCAACAGCCATACCACGTTGAAAACACCGGTTCTCGTCCCATTATCTGTACAGCGTTCATACCGTACAGTACAGTGAATTGTTGAAGCAAATTATTGTATAATTACATTCAAAGCGAAAACAATTTCATACACACACCTACAGAACAAGTTAAATCAAATATAAAAAAGTATAAAAACAAACTATAAAATAAGTGACGGGCGTAGCCAAACAAAAAAAAGGGGGCGACCTAGTCGCTCCCCTGCTATCACTAAAATTTTAAAAGTGCAACCCGATGACGTCGGAATACAACAAAGCACCGAAGAAGAAGCCAACAAAATAGAAAAAATAGTTAGTGAAAATAGCGAGAACACAAGTGCAGTGCCTCCAAGAATGGAAAACCAAAACAAAAACAATATACAAAACATTTTCAAAAAACAAACAGAAGTGCAAGTGCAAGTGCCCACAAAAAACAGATTTAATCCCCTAACCACTGAAGAAGGTCAAACAGAGGAAGATGTGGAACAAGAAGGCACAGACCCAAAAGAAATTAATGAAAATGACAAAAACACAGAAAGGACACAAGGAGGTAAGAATAAACCACCTCCAATTGTTATACACAGCACTCCAAATAACCATAAGGAGTTCATGGAGCAAATAAAGGAACATGTGAAAAAGGGATTCCATGTGAAATACACGTTCAAAAAAACGAATCTATTCATCCATGACTCAAATGAATATAAAAACTACGTCAAAATTCTAGACAACGAAAACATGGAGTTCCATACATACACGGAAAGGACAGAAAAACACCACGCCTTCGTATTGGTCGGGCTACCAAGAGGAATCGACGAAGAGGAAATTAAGCAAGACATAGAGAAATGCCTCAAAACAAACATTATTAAAGTATATCCAATGAGATCCTCCTACAGATCTCTATATCTTGTGATCACCGGACAAAGCACGTCCCTAAAACAACTAACCCAAGAAGTTAAATATGTGTACAACGTAAAAATTACCTGGGAAAGGCACAGGAACGCCAAACTAATTATCCAGTGTCACAGATGTCAGGCCTGGTCACATGCCACTACGAACTGTAGAATGAACCCAAAGTGCCTAAAATGCGCAGGACCTCACTGGAGCCGTGACTGTACAATAAAAGAAAACACGGAAGAAAATAAAAAACTTTTAAAATGTGCAAACTGTGAAAATAACCACCCGGCAAACTCTACAGAATGCCGAATTTATATCAACAAAATCGAGCAGATAGAAAGGAGAAGAAAAACAAACACGGTCCCTGTAAGAAATCAACAAAAATTCGTGACAGCACCACTACCTCCAACAAATCCCTGGGCAATGAGAAACCCATTCACTCAAAATGATAGACCCACCCAAGTGTACGCTCATGTACACAGCCAAGCACCAACACAAACAACATCCATATCTACTACTACTAACATAAACAATTTGGTAAGTGAGTTTGACACATTAAACAAATTAATAGATGTAGAAAGAATGCTAAAATATGTAAAAGACCTAAACCATGACCTTATGAAATGCAAAAACGAATTAGAGAAATTCATGGTTTTCAACAACTTTTGCACAAAAAATTTTAGCCAATGTCCGCCGTAAAATGTGCGACATGGAATGCTAATGGGCTACGCCAAAACCTTGGTGAACTTAGATCGTTCATCAGAGAACAAAAGGTGGACATTATGATGATAAATGAAACCAAATTATCAGGAGAACATAAAATAAAAATTAGAAATTTTAATATAATTAGGAAAGATAGAACAACACAAGGCGGAGGTGTAGCAATAATAATAAAAAATAGCATTCCGTTTCGCACATTTGAAATCAATGGTTCCGTATCCATAGAATGCGTCGGAATCGAACTATTAAATAATATAAAAATTATTGCAGTGTATAACACTCCCGCTAACAAGTTCCCCATGGAGGATCTAGCAAAATTGTTCAGGATGGGTAACAAAATATTAGTAATAGGTGATCTTAATGCTCGCCATACGGCATGGAAGAATCATGTATCAAACACAAACGGACGAACATTACATAAATTCACTAACGACAACAACATCGTCATCCAACACACAGACAACCCCACACATTTTCCAACTAACGGAATGACACCCACCTTCATTGATCTTGTGATTAATAAAAATGTTAACAACATCACGCACCCAACCTCAATACCAGAGTTATCATCAGACCACAACCCGGTAATATTTAATATTACAAACTTAAATAAAGACAACACCAAACACATTGTCACTTCCTATAAATCAACCGATTGGGCAGAGTTTAGAAAAAAATTAAATTCAACAATAAAAATCAATAATAAAATAAACAATGCCCAAGAAGTTGATCAGGAAATAGATAACTTCACAAAAGGGGTGCAACAAGTCCAAAAAGCTCACAGCCGACGGGTCGTGATAGTTGATAACAGGTATCTCCCTGATGACAACACAAAAAACTTAATCAAATATAAAAATGCGATGAGGAAACTGTACCAAAAAAGATTTATACCAGGCCTCAAAGCAGATATAAACAAAATCACGAAAATGATCAGGAGGAACATTAAAAACAAGATCAATGAACAGTGGGAAAAAACACTAACGGACTTACGACCCGGTGACAGAACAATGTGGCGAATAACGAAGACGTTTAAAAAACCGAGACAACAAATCCCCACAATCACCACGAACGATAATAATTACATGACGGACAAAGACAAAGCTGACATAATAAGTGAAACTTTAGAGGAGATCCAGACTAACGAACAGACTACTCCACTAGAAGAGGACATAAAACGAAGAATACATGAATTCTTTCATACCACACAAACACCACAAAACAACACCAAAATAAAGCTCACAACCCCCCAAGAAATTAAAAACATAATTAAAACCCTCCCAAATAACAAAGCCCCAGGACAAGACGGGATAGACACCAAAATAATCAAAAACTTTACCACCAAAGCTATAGTACAACTTCAGTACATAATAAATGCAATCCTGAGGATAGGATACTTCCCTGAGTCCTGGAGAACGGCAATAGTGATCCCAGTACCGAAACCTAACAAGGATCATAGTAATCCCAAAAATTACAGACCAATAAGCCTCCTGAGCACGCTGTCCAAGATAGCGGAAAAAGTCATTTTGGAAAGAATAAACAAGATAAGTCAGTCCAAAAATATAATAATACACGAACAATTCGGATTCAGAAGAGGTCATGGCACTTGCATGCAAGTTGCCAGAATAGCAAGTGACATAATACAAAATTTTAACAAAAGTAACGTCACGGCCATGGCCCTTCTGGATATTGAGAAAGCCTTTGACACGGTATATATTGATGGACTGATTTACAAACTAATAAATTATGACTTCCCAAGATGGCTAATAGCACTACTGGACAGTTACCTCAGAGGAAGGGGATTCTATGTAAAAATAAACAACAGCACATCGGAACTCCGACACCCAAAAGCAGGTGTGCCACAAGGATCGGTACTTGGGCCCATATTGTTCACCTACTTTATTAATGATATCCCAAAATTTGCCAAAACAAAAACTGCGATATACGCGGATGACACTGCCGTGTACGCCCACTCCTTTAATGCTCAGGTGGCAACAAAACAACTACAAATACACCTGGATATGATACTGAAGTTTGCCAGGGACTGGAAAATCAAAATAAATAACAACAAAACTGAACATATAATTTTTAGCAAAAAATTTACAAATATCAAAATCTACGATCCACTTAAGGTAGACGGCGTAGCCATAGTCCCTGCCAAGCACAAAGTAAAGTACCTAGGTGTGTACCTTGACAAAACATTATCGTTTGTCCCACATATCAACCACCTGATCAGTAAAGGAAATGGGTGTATACGACAACTTTACCCACTCCTGAACAAATACAGCAAACTCAGCACCAAAAATAAAAAAATGTTATACACTGCAATAATAAGACCAACTATAACCTACGGAGCCCCTGTGTGGAACAGCGTTTCAGACACGACATATCTAAGACTGCAACGTATACAGAACAAATGCCTCCGACTTACACTAAACAAAGATAGATACGCTAGAATACAAGACATACATAGAGAGACAGACATACCGACAATCAAAGACTATACCAAACATGTAACGCATTCTTTCTACACTAAGTTGATTAAAAACAGCTACTTAACCAAAAATATGGTGAAGTCAAACTCACTAACCAAAAAACACAAACAAATATATACAAAATATTTAAATAATGTATAACAAAATATTTTACAGTAAATAATAAAGATAAAATACCCATTCCTTACAAGAGCCTGTGGCGTCGTGCCAGCGTTCCCGACTGGCACTCCGAAAGCAGGCGTTCAAGTCCCACGCAAGGCATTAAATTTTTTCTTTTTTTCTTTTCTTTTTAAATCTAATTTTACATGCAAAAACACATAGGCAATGGGCAATATAAGTTTGCCACAGCTATTGCCTAAAACATAAAACAGGTTTTTAAAAATTTTCCTGTAAAGAGCATATCAACAAAAATTAACTTAACATATACCTGCTCAAACAAATAAATTAAATATCATAAGCATAATTGCGACACAGCAATCTGCATGAAAGAAAAATAAGTTAGGATGAAAGCCTTTTAAGGCTAATAACCTATAATAGTAAATAAAAGTTTTGTAATATATGTTATGTATGTAATGTATTGTATTTTTAAATGTTGATTAATAAACTGTTTTGAATTTGAATTTGGTTCTCGTCCGATCACCGAAGTTAAGCAACATTGGGCACAGTCAGTACTTGGATGGGTGACCGCTTGGGAACACTGTGTGCGGTTGCCTTTTTATATTAAAAATATAAATTATTTTTCTTCTTTTCTTTTTTTTTACACACCATATATAAATATATGTTATTTAGAAATGTAAACCTTTTATATTATTCGTCAACAAATAAATATTATTTTTTGTATAAAATTTTATTGCATTTATAACTCATATCATGGTTACTTTAAAGCGAGAAGTTTTTTTAATATTTCAAATGAATATAAAATAATATAAATTTTATGAAATTTATTTATTTTTAGAAATAGCAATCGCTTATAATTATAACAAAATTTTAATAATGTTTAATTTTATTTCAATAATTTATATATATATATATATATATATATTTTTTAATAAAAATAATATACTCTTATTTAATAATATATGTTGGTCCTATATATAGGACCGAAAATATTTCTTATTTGTTTTTTTTTTTTTAAATTGTCATTTAAAACGCTTATGCACGTTCTCCACGAATACGTCTTGCCAATTGTATATCCTTAGGCATAATTGTAACACGCTTTGCATGAATTGCGCATAAATTGGTATCTTCAAATAAACCTACTAAATAGGCTTCACTAGCTTCTTGTAATGCCATAACAGCTGAACTTTGGAAACGTAAATCGGTTTTAAAATCTTGTGCAATTTCACGTACTAAACGTTGGAATGGTAATTTACGAATTAACAATTCAGTACTTTTTTGATAACGACGAATTTCTCGTAAAGCTACTGTACCAGGACGATATCTGTGTGGTTTTTTTACTCCACCAGTTGCTGGTGCACTTTTACGTGCAGCTTTCGTTGCTAATTGTTTTCTTGGTGCTTTACCACCAGTTGATTTACGTGCAGTTTGCTTGGTTCTAGCCATTTTCAAATAATAATGTTTTTACAAAAAAACACACAATTTTTAAAATTATATTCGACAATTTGATACTACAAAGTCAAATGTTTAAATGCGAAATAAATGTGTTGTATTTATATTTATATGAAATTTCAAAATTTTTGTTGTCATATCCTATTGGATAGCTATCAGAGTATGGACTAATCAAATTGTATAGGCGTGGCTTAAAAAATCTTTAATGCTTTATATAAAAAGGCACAATTGTACCGGCGCTCACATACATTACAATACTTGTGAGGTTAACACACGTGTTATCCGTTCGTTAAAATATTGTAAATAATTTTTTATTAAAATGACTGGCAGAGGAAAAGGTGGAAAGGGTCTTGGAAAAGGGGGTGCAAAACGTCATAGAAAAGTTTTGCGTGATAATATCCAAGGTATTACAAAACCTGCAATTCGTCGTTTAGCACGACGAGGTGGAGTAAAACGTATCTCTGGTTTAATTTATGAAGAAACACGTGGTGTACTTAAAGTATTCCTTGAAAATGTTATTCGGGATGCTGTTACATATACTGAACACGCAAAACGTAAAACAGTTACAGCTATGGATGTTGTATATGCATTAAAACGACAAGGTCGTACTTTGTATGGTTTTGGAGGTTAAGAAAATATAATAATTTACTTAAAATATTTAGTAAATTTATTAAAGAATATTTAATACATCCGATAAATTTAAACAGGCTTTCCTTTTTGGGAAGCCACTAATTTTATTTATATAAGAGTAAATAAATTTGTTAATAAATATAACATATTATATAATTTGTTTACAACAAATTATTTTGTTTATAACATACATTACCAAATATTTTTATTTATTTTTTTTTTTTTATTGTAATATATCTGCAATAATAAATTATAATTTGTATATTATCTATTTTATTTTACAATAACTTATTGAATTTTTGAAAAAATTTTATTATAAATTAATATACTATTATATTTTTTATATATACAAGTTAAGAGTAACAAGTATCGATAGGAGATTATCGAATTTATAACTAATAAAACATTTCGCCTTAATCAAAGAAAATAAAGATTTTGCTATACCATTTTTTATACTTTCAATAAATAATTTATTATTAAATTTTTATTATTTCATTTATTTTTTAAAATTATTAAAAATATTTTTCTAATAATTATAAGCGTACATAAACAAGTAGTAAATGTAAAATGAAAATAATAAAGGTAATGTAATGCAAATGCATTACACTGATTTACGATATATATTCCGCGATATCCTTTATTATATTTAAAATTAATAATATTGATATACTAATAATAGATATATTCAAGCTATTAATATATAAAATTTTATATTAAATATGATATTAATAATTGTTTATTTTATTTTTTTGTATATATAAAAATAATTTACTCTTATTTAAAAAATTTGATGGCTCTCTTAAAAAGAGAGCCATTTTTATATGTTGATGTATTTTTATGTTATCAATTAAATAATATTTTCGATTTATTTATTTTGAACTTGTATATTTTGTAACAGCTTTAGTACCTTCACTAACAGCGTGCTTTGCCAATTCACCAGGTAATAATAATCGAACTGCGGTTTGAATTTCCCGACTTGTGATTGTTGAACGTTTATTATAATGTGCTAAACGTGATGCTTCAGCAGCAATACGTTCAAAAATATCATTAACAAAACTGTTCATGATACTCATAGCTTTACTAGAGATACCAGTATCAGGATGCACTTGTTTTAATACTTTGTAAATGTAAATTGCATATGATTCCTTGCGCTTCCTCTTCTTTTTCTTATCACTCTTTGATATATTTTTTTGAGCTTTGCCAGCTTTTTTTGCTGCTTTTCCACTTGTTTTTGGTGGCATTGTTACAAACAATTAATATACACAGATAGTTACAGAACACCAGTCAGTATATGTATGAGCGTGTCGTGTAAATCAAAAATCAAAATCAAAATCAAAATCAATTTATTTGTCAGTTTATGAATACAATATTTTTAACACATTACAGTGATATTTTTGATATAAAATTATATAGGTTCCTTACTACCCTAATATAAAAGAAAAATATATTTAAGATGATACATAATTTTTTTTTTTTTAGTTTAAATGAGTTTTAGATGAGGAAAAATTTTCAAAAACCTCATGAACATTATATAACTTACAACTAACTTATAGACTAAAGCTTAAAACTAGTTAACAAAATAAAAATCTTAAAGAATAACAAAAATAAAATTTTTTAATAATAAAATTAACAATTTAAGCAAAACTTAAAAAATTTGAAATAAATCTATTGTGGGATTTTTGGTGATGGATCTTTATTGCTTCCCACATATAGATTTTACATAAATTACTTAATTATTTCGAAAGGTAGTAAATTTTTTAATTCGTTCTTAGACCTGTTTGTTTTATTTTTTAATGTATTTAATAGAGGATTTGAGTGTTTAGATAATTTATTCTTAGTGTTAAAAACTCTTTGTTTGATTAGATCTTCAATCTTGTCAATGCTAGTGAGTGAGTGGTAGGTGTCGCTGTCATGTTGAGTGTCGCCACCCACCATCAACCTGAGCCACCTATTTTGGTAAGTTTGTAATCTTTTTATTGTTGTTTGCTTGGTTATGGGTCCCCACAAATCGATGGCATATGACAGTGTGCCAACTATACAAGCTTTGTACAGTTGAATTTTCCTGGGAAGAGGAAGGTGAGCGCTTGTCAGAAGTGGTCGTAATTTATTTGCAATTGCTTTAGTCTTGTTAAATCTGTTTTGGGCAGCAGTATGAAAGTTTAATTTAGCATCTAGTTCAATTCCAAGGTATTTAATACATTTCTTAGATTTTATGTTTTTGTCCATGAATTTAATTTGGAGTTGAGGAGTAAATTTTTCTTTGGAGAAAACTATGGCTTCCGTTTTAGCTGAATTAACTTGAATATTATTGTTTTTAAAGTATTTTGAGAGCATATTTAGGGAGTTTTCGATATGAGTTTTAGCACTACTATCTTTTGATCTGTAAAAGCTTGTATAGATGGCAGTGTCATCTGCAAACATACTAATATTGGTTTTAGTAGATTTTGGTATATCGTTTATGAAAATATTGAATAGCGTCGGACCCAAAACCGAGCCCTGAGGGACACCAGCAGGTATTTGTTTTAGATTGGACTTGGTATCATTGATCTTTACATAATAACACCTATTCCTGATATAATTATTGATGATATTTGTTAGATATGATGGTAGATTGAGGTTATGTAGTTTAACAATGAGTTTGTCGTGCCAGACAGAGTCAAAAGCCTTCTCTATGTCCAGGCAAACCATCGCAGTAGACCTTTTCTTTTTAAAATTTGAGAGGATGTGATGTGTAATACGATGTAATTGATGAACAGTGGCATGGCTTCTTTTGAAACCAAATTGTTCGTTTATAATTGTATTGTTGATGTCAAGATGGCGTTGAAGACGTTCTAAAATAATTTTTTCAAATATTTTACCTATCGTTGATAGTAAACTTATGGGACGATAGTTTTGAGGTATATGCGATGGTTTACCTGGTTTAGGTAAAGCAATGACAGTGGCCTCTTTCCATTTCATTGGAAAATAATTGTTTATAAAACAGAAATTGAATATTATTTTTAAGAGTCTAATAGCTTGAATTGGTAAATTTTTTAGATGGTAATTTTGAATCTGATCATCACCCGATGATTATTTGTTTTTTAAACGTTTGATTATATTTTTTATTTCGGTATTAGACACAAGATCTATGTCCTCAGGAGAGGTTTCGATTAACAAGATGTCTTGTGCAATGTTTTGAATTTTGTTTTGTACAACTTTTGGGGCTAGATTAGAACTAAGGAGGAATGCACTCTGGAAGGCTTCAGCTAAGAGGCTTGCTTTGTCAGTGTTGTTGTTTACTGGTCGTCCGTTTTCGTCCGCTAATGTGGGGATGTTTTGGCTCGATTTTTTGAATTTTTTTAATTCATTCCAAATCGTAAGGTGATCGAGTTTTTTTAATTTGTCGTTTTTGTCTTGTATATTAATGTCGGCTATTTTTGCTTCTAGAGTTTTTTGTAATGTTTTACGCGTGTTGAGATAAGCACTTTGGGCAGTTTTTTGATATCGATGCCTACAGTATTTTATTAGTTTTTGGAGATGTCTAACTTCGTTATTGATAATTAGTTTGAGTTTGTTGTTTAATGGTTTTTTAGGGATGTATAGACTGTCTGCTTGTAATATGGAGTTTGTGAGTATGGAGATGTATTTGTCAATGTCGGAGTTAGTCAGTATGTTAATTTGCTTGGGAATGTCATTTTGAATATATTTTCTGAATTCCTTCCAGTTTGCACCCTCCAAGTTTGCAATCATACGATGTTGCGGTTTGGGGAGCGTATGTTTGATAATATTTAGCACCGGGAGATGATCAGATTCAGGACCATCTATTATTGAGCAAGTTGGGGTTAGAGTATTTGTGATGGTGACGTCTAACATGGCATCGGGATTAAGTCTGGTGTAGCTACCGGGAATGTTGAATGAAAAATTTAAATTTTCATCAAACCATTCCCCTAGCACAATGCCATTTTTGTTATTTTTTTTGGAATTGGTTAAATTTTTGTTATGTGCATTTAAATCACCCATCATATATAGTTTTGGAATATTATGTGTTATTATGTAAAGATCGTTTTTGTCAAGTACCTGTGATGGTGTGTATACTGCGTATAGGTTGGCTTCCAGGCTGTCAATGTAGATGGCGACACTTTCGATTGTTGTGGTTTGTGGCACTGGTAGTAGATGGTGCTGAATGTTATTTTTGATAATGATAGCGACACCTCCCGCGTTGCCAGTGATTCTGTCATTTCTGTACGTGGTAAAACCTCTAATGGAGAATTTGTGTTTGGGTTTTAGCCACGTTTCTGTAAGAACTAAAATGTCCACTTTTTCACTCACTAGCATTGCTTTAATTGAGTTGATCTTGTTTTTAACACTGCGAATATTGAGGTTCACTATCCTCATTTTAGGTTGGCAGCGAAACTAGCTAGGGCTTGAATTCTAGCCATAGGGTCTGTATTAGCACGCATGATTGATGTTAATTCACGCACTTGAATAATTAGTTGTTTTATGTCACATACACTATTTAAAATATTAAGTTCACTCATTAGAGTTGTAAAGTCACTGTGAGCACTGTTTGAATTTAATGTTGGTTGCTGTGGGTTAATTCCAATATTTGAAGTTGTTTGATGGTTTTGCATTTCCTCTCTTTGGGCAGTACGTTGAGCCCACACGTTGAATTTGGGTGCTGGAGCAGGTATAAATCTTTGTGAATTTTTTAAGCGACGTTCTTCTAATTTTTTCAAGTAACCTACGTATGTAGGACATTTTTTAAAATTGGCCGGATGATCACCCTGACAATTTATACATTTAGGTGTTGTTTGGGTATCTTTTGTGCAATCCTTTGTTTCGTGTTCACCTAAACATTTGACACATTTTGGTTTGAGAAAACAATTTGAGGCACTGTGTCCGAATGCCTGGCAGTGAAAACATTGAGTTGGGCCGCTTCCTCTTTGATATTTTGCCCAATAAATTTTAGTTGATAGTAACGTGCTGATACGACGTATTTGTTGGAATGATGTTGTAGATGGAAAATCCACTTTGTATAGATGCTTGTTTTGATTTTTTATGTTCATCTTGAACACATTAGTGGTTGGAACGTTTAGGTCCTCGAGTTCCTCTTGGATTTCTTCGATTGATGCGTTATATAAACCATGTAATACGCAAGAAAATGGTTTATCACTCTTCATTGTATAAGTGTGAAACGGTAATTTTTCGTTTATCAACTGATTTTTGATGTTTAAAAAATCATCGTTAGAATATGTGTGGATTTGTGTTGTTGTACCGACGTTCTTGAGGTGGAAGCCGTTTGGGCAAAATTGTTTAATAAGCTCGGCGAATTTTTTTGGTTTAGGAACCGTTCTGTGTAAAATTATTGGTGGAGGTTTTGGAGCCTTTTTCTCCTTTTTTTCTGGATTTGTTTTAGATGCTGATGGTGTTGCGTCGTTTGGTGTTTGATTATTAATTACTGGATGGCCAACCTTACCTTGCGGTAATTTTGGAAGGCCATCATTAATGTCATCATCGTCGGATAGTAAAGCCGCGAATTTGTTATGTAGTGTTAGTTCTTCAGGTGTTGAAGGACGTGGTCTTTTTGACCCTGAACTTGCGTTCGAATTTGTACGTATTCTTGGTTCACTGTTGTTTTTAGATGTGTTTTTGTTGCGTTTTTCAACGACTTGCCAGTCTGGCGATGTGGAAGCACTCCCACCAGGGAGGCTACCGTCTTCGTCCATCTGGACGATGTTATGAATTGGTACTTGGTGCACTTTCACAATTGTTCTAGTGGTGTACCTTTACTCTTATTTAAATAAAAAATAAAAATTACTCACAAAAAGTAAATAATTTTTTTTAAAAAATAAGTTACTCTTTTGTATTTTATCAAATACTAGAATAGTATTTATTTCCACTGACTTTGAATTTTACACTTGAAAAATTAAAACTGATCACTTCACTTGATAACATTATATGTGCACTGAACGGTGTTCACTGAACGAATGAGCGTGTCGTGTATACAACTAGCGTATTATATACGCGAAGATGGATATAACAATAAAAATGAATACTACTCTCTGATTGGCTGAAAATAATACTATAAGGTGATTGGTTTATTTTTAAAGTTTTATATTTTATAAATATTATAAATTAAAATACCCAAATAACATTTTAAACATTTATGTTACAATCCCCGTAACGTACACATCTGTGTGATTATATTTACAAAAAAAAATATTAATTAAATAAATTTATTCGCTATGTCTGGACGAGGTAAAGGTGGTAAAGTAAAGGGAAAGGCAAAGTCAAGATCAAGCCGAGCAGGATTACAATTTCCTGTTGGAAGAATTCACAGATTATTACGAAAAGGAAATTATGCTGAACGAGTAGGTGCTGGTGCCCCAGTATATTTGGCTGCTGTTATGGAATATTTGGCTGCAGAAGTTCTCGAGTTAGCTGGTAATGCTGCCCGTGATAACAAAAAAACACGTATCATTCCACGTCATTTACAATTGGCAATTCGTAATGATGAAGAATTAAATAAATTATTATCTGGTGTAACAATTGCTCAAGGTGGTGTATTACCAAACATTCAAGCAGTGTTATTACCAAAGAAAACTGAAAAGAAAGCATAAATTAAAAACATTGCATTAATTTTTATAATAATAATACATCGATCATAGGCCTTTTAATAAAAGGCCACAAATTTATTTAAAATAAGAGTAAAAATTATTTTTATAAATAATATATTATAATATTTTTTTAAAGAATCAATTTAAATAATTATAAATTAATGATTCTTTTTTTTTTTTTCTTTTTTTATATGTTATTATGGAAATAATTCATCATATTATGATGACATTTAGGTAACATATTATAAGAATATTCATAAAATATTATCAAAATAATATTGTATTATGATGATATTTAGACAAAATATTATAAGAATATACACAAAATATTATCAAAATAATATCATTAGATAACAAAACTGTTCATGATACTCATACCTTTACTAGAGATAAAAGTATCAGGATGCACTTGTATTAATACATATTATCACAACATCACAAAATATTTTTTAAAAGGAAAAATTTTTTTAAAATTATTATAAAATTTGATTGAATTAAATTTCAATTTATTTTTTTAATAATTAAAGAAAAAAAAAAAAAAAAGCATATAAACTTTCTATTGAAAATGTTATTTTAAACTAGATGGCCAAGTGAACTTCGTTACACAAACAATATATGACGTATTCGTTATTTAAATAATCAGTATCCTTTGATATTATATCAATACGTTACTCTCTTCTTTTGATACATATTAATAAAATTTCAATTTATAAGATTTTATGTCAATTATATAAATAATATTATAAATTTTCTAAATACATAAGTTAAGTAACAAAAAATTTGAATAACAAGATAAATTTATATATTATGTTTTAATACTCGATACTATAATATATCGCATCCGTTACCAATTATTCGGTATCCTTTGATTTATACACAGAATGAACTAAAAATATATATCAAATTTATTTTATTTATTTATATATTTAATATTATTATTATTATTTTATATTACAAAGTTTCTTAACGAAGCGTACAATGATTTCTCATATCGTACTTAACAAAATTATTTAGATCATATAAAATTTAAATTGTTAAAAAATTTGTATATTTATTATTATTATTATTTATTTTTATTAAAATTACATAACATAAAATTAATAATATTTTAATAATTATATAAATTAATTCTTATTTAAAATAATCTTATATTAATCTCAACAAATACTCTAATAATATATTTTGTCATAAATTTTTTTATATTTAAAATAAATATTATAATATATAAATACTTATATCAGTATAAAATTTCTTTATATAATTATGAAAAAATTAATTTAATAGTTAATTATTGATATTAATGCATAAATAAAAGTATTTTCTAATGAAATATATTTTGTCAATGTTCGATTAACACATTTCATAATAATACGTTTTCATTATTGACAAAAAAAGTTTTTCTAAAAATGAAATCTTATACTATAATATATATATTTATATATTAAATTTTTTAATTATTTATATACTAATAATTTATAATAAATCGATATTAAATAAAAAATAAAAATATATACTTTTTAAGTTTACCTTAAAAATATTATTGTTTTGTATGATTGAAATAATTAATATTAAACTATGTTTATTAATAATTGTTAATAAAAAAATTAAATATATTTTAATTTATAAAATAAATATTATTATTAAATTTATAATTTATTATTTTATATATTATAGAAATTGAAAAAATAAATCATGTTTACTACGACAGTAAATTAGAAATACTATTTAATTTTTATGTGTTTTCTACATGGTACTTTGACTTACATAGGGACTTATATTATTGTGAATAATGATATAATTGAAAACCTTTATTTTTTATTTGATAGAATTATTATATTTTATCATTTAAATATTTATAATAAATACATTATTTTTATAAAGTAAAAAAATATGGCCGAAGAAAATTCTACAGCTGTTGCAGCAACTGCGGTTACTGCTGCTTCTACAACACCAACAAAAAAAGCAACAGCTTCTGGTGCTAAACGTACAAAACAACATTCAAAACCAACACATCCACGTACATCAGAAATGGTTGTTAACGCAATTAAAAATTTAAAAGAACGTGGTGGTTCATCATTACAAGCAATTAAAAAATATTTAGCTGCAAATTATAAAGTGGATTCTGATAAAATTTCACCATTTATTAAAAAATATTTAAAAGCTGCTGTAACTGAGGGAGCCTTGGTACAAACTAAAGGTAAAGGTGCATCTGGTTCATTCAAATTGGCTGCTTCCGCTTCATCTAATTCTTCAGCTAAATCAAAAGTATCCAAAAAAGAAAGTGGAGCAAAAGGTTCAGCAAAGAGTGCTAAAAGTAAACGGGCACCAAAAGAAAAGAAAGCCACAACTACATCATTGGCAGCCAAAAAGCCTAAAGCAAAAAAAGCGACTCCATCATCATCAACTGCTGCTAAAAAAGTTACTGCAAAATCATCAGCGGCATCAAAAAAAGCACCAGTTAAAGCAAAACCAGCAAAAAGTACAAAATCCGCTGCCAAAAGTAGCCCTGCTCGTAAACCGAAAGCACCAAAAGCTAAGAAAGCTTCTGTTGCCAAATCATCTCCTACAAAAATTAAAAAAGCAGCACCAAAAAAGAAATGATCTGTTACTTTAATAATATATTGAAATATTTCATTATTTTTGCTAAAAAATGAAAATAACATAGGCCTTAATACAGGCCACAAATTAATATTTGATAAGAGTAAATTATTTTTTGTATAAATATTTTATAAAATAATAGTTAAGAAACATTTGCCACAGTCAGTACCACGGATGGGTGGCCACTTGAGAATACTGTGTGCGGTTGCATTTTTATTTAAAATATATGGTATAATAAATAAGTATATATTTAAATTGATTACTTCATTGAAAATTTTAATAATATACTTTAATATTAATGATATTTATGAAAAATATATATTTGTAAAAATTTTCATTTATTACTGGCAACAGCCATACCACGTTGAAAACACCGGTTCTCGTCCCATTATCTGTACAGCGTTCATACCGTACAGTACAGTGAATTGTTGAAGCAAATTATTGTATAATTACATTCAAAGCGAAAACAATTTCATACACACACCTACAGAACAAGTTAAATCAAATATAAAAAAGTATAAAAACAAACTATAAAATAAGTGACGGGCGTAGCCAAACAAAAAAAAGGGGGCGACCTAGTCGCTCCCCTGCTATCACTAAAATTTTAAAAGTGCAACCCGATGACGTCGGAATACAACAAAGCACCGAAGAAGAAGCCAACAAAATAGAAAAAATAGTTAGTGAAAATAGCGAGAACACAAGTGCAGTGCCTCCAAGAATGGAAAACCAAAACAAAAACAATATACAAAACATTTTCAAAAAACAAACAGAAGTGCAAGTGCAAGTGCCCACAAAAAACAGATTTAATCCCCTAACCACTGAAGAAGGTCAAACAGAGGAAGATGTGGAGCAAGAAGGCACAGACCCAAAAGAAATTAATGAAAATGACAAAAACACAGAAAGGACACAAGGAGGTAAGAATAAACCACCTCCAATTGTTATACACAGCACTCCAAATAACCATAAGGAGTTCATGGAGCAAATAAAGGAACATGTGAAAAAGGGATTCCATGTGAAATACACGTTCAAAAAAACGAATCTATTCATCCATGACTCAAATGAATATAAAAACTACGTCAAAATTCTAGACAACGAAAACATGGAGTTCCATACATACACGGAAAGGACAGAAAAACACCACGCCTTCGTATTGGTCGGGCTACCAAGAGGAATCGACGAAGAGGAAATTAAGCAAGACATAGAGAAATGCCTCAAAACAAACATTATTAAAGTATATCCAATGAGATCCTCTTACAGATCTCTATATCTTGTGATCACCGGACAAAGCACGTCCCTAAAACAACTAACCCAAGAAGTTAAATATGTGTACAACGTAAAAATTACCTGGGAAAGGCACAGGAACGCCAAACTAATTATCCAGTGTCACAGATGTCAGGCCTGGTCACATGCCACTACGAACTGTAGAATGAACCCAAAGTGCCTAAAATGCGCAGGACCTCACTGGAGCCGTGACTGTACAATAAAAGAAAACACGGAAGAAAATAAAAAACTTTTAAAATGTGCAAACTGTGAAAATAACCACCCGGCAAACTCTACAGAATGCCGAATTTATATCAACAAAATCGAGCAGATAGAAAGGAGAAGAAAAACAAACACGGTCCCTGTAAGAAATCAACAAAAATTCGTGACAGCACCACTACCTCCAACAAATCCCTGGGCAATGAGAAACCCATTCACTCAAAATGATAGACCCACCCAAGTGTACGCTCATGTACACAGCCAAGCACCAACACAAACAACATCCATATCTACTACTACTAACATAAACAATTTGGTAAGTGAGTTTGACACATTAAACAAATTAATAGATGTAGAAAGAATGCTAAAATATGTAAAAGACCTAAACCATGACCTTATGAAATGCAAAAACGAATTAGAGAAATTCATGGTTTTCAACAACTTTTGCACAAAAAATTTTAGCCAATGTCCGCCGTAAAATGTGCGACATGGAATGCTAATGGGCTACGCCAAAACCTTGGTGAACTTAGATCGTTCATCAGAGAACAAAAGGTGGACATTATGATGATAAATGAAACCAAATTATCAGGAGAACATAAAATAAAAATTAGAAATTTTAATATAATTAGGAAAGATAGAACAACACAAGGCGGAGGTGTAGCAATAATAATAAAAAATAGCATTCCGTTTCGCACATTTGAAATCAATGGTTCCGTATCCATAGAATGCGTCGGAATCGAACTATTAAATAATATAAAAATTATTGCAGTGTATAACACTCCCGCTAACAAGTTCCCCATGGAGGATCTAGCAAAATTGTTCAGGATGGGTAACAAAATATTAGTAATAGGTGATCTTAATGCTCGCCATACGGCATGGAAGAATCATGTATCAAACACAAACGGACGAACATTACATAAATTCACTAACGACAACAACATCGTCATCCAACACACAGACAACCCCACACATTTTCCAACTAACGGAATGACACCCACCTTCATTGATCTTGTGATTAATAAAAATGTTAACAACATCACGCACCCAACCTCAATACCAGAGTTATCATCAGACCACAACCCGGTAATATTTAATATTACAAACTTAAATAAAGACAACACCAAACACATTGTCACTTCCTATAAATCAACCGATTGGGCAGAGTTTAGAAAAAAATTAAATTCAACAATAAAAATCAACAATAAAATAAACAATGCCCAAGAAGTTGATCAGGAAATAGATAACTTCACAAAAGGGGTGCAACAAGTCCAAAAAGCTCACAGCCGACGGGTCGTGATAGTTGATAACAGGTATCTCCCTGATGACAACACAAAAAACTTAATCAAATATAAAAATGCGATGAGGAAACTGTACCAAAAAAGATTTATACCAGGCCTCAAAGCAGATATAAACAAAATCACGAAAATGATCAGGAGGAACATTAAAAACAAGATCAATGAACAGTGGGAAAAAACACTAACGGACTTACGACCCGGTGACAGAACAATGTGGCGAATAACGAAGACGTTTAAAAAACCGAGACAACAAATCCCCACAATCACCACGAACGATAATAATTACATGACGGACAAAGACAAAGCTGACATAATAAGTGAAACTTTAGAGGAGATCCAGACTAACGAACAGACTACTCCACTAGAAGAGGACATAAAACGAAGAATACATGAATTCTTTCATACCACACAAACACCACAAAACAACACCAAAATAAAGCTCACAACCCCCCAAGAAATTAAAAACATAATTAAAACCCTCCCAAATAACAAAGCCCCAGGACAAGACGGGATAGACACCAAAATAATCAAAAACTTTACCACCAAAGCTATAGTACAACTTCAGTACATAATAAATGCAATCCTGAGGATAGGATACTTCCCTGAGTCCTGGAGAACGGCAATAGTGATCCCAGTACCGAAACCTAACAAGGATCATAGTAATCCCAAAAATTACAGACCAATAAGCCTCCTGAGCACGCTGTCCAAGATAGCGGAAAAAGTCATTTTGGAAAGAATAAACAAGATAAGTCAGTCCAAAAATATAATAATACACGAACAATTCGGATTCAGAAGAGGTCATGGCACTTGCATGCAAGTTGCCAGAATAGCAAGTGACATAATACAAAATTTTAACAAAAGTAACGTCACGGCCATGGCCCTTCTGGATATTGAGAAAGCCTTTGACACGGTATATATTGATGGACTGATTTACAAACTAATAAATTATGACTTCCCAAGATGGCTAATAGCACTACTGGACAGTTACCTCAGAGGAAGGGGATTCTATGTAAAAATAAACAACAGCACATCGGAACTCCGACACCCAAAAGCAGGTGTGCCACAAGGATCGGTACTTGGGCCCATATTGTTCACCTACTTTATTAATGATATCCCAAAATTTGCCAAAACAAAAACTGCGATATACGCGGATGACACTGCCGTGTACGCCCACTCCTTTAATGCTCAGGTGGCAACAAAACAACTACAAATACACCTGGATATGATACTGAAGTTTGCCAGGGACTGGAAAATCAAAATAAATAACAACAAAACTGAACATATAATTTTTAGCAAAAAATTTACAAATATCAAAATCTACGATCCACTTAAGGTAGACGGCGTAGCCATAGTCCCTGCCAAGCACAAAGTAAAGTACCTAGGTGTGTACCTTGACAAAACATTATCGTTTGTCCCACATATCAACCACCTGATCAGTAAAGGAAATGGGTGTATACGACAACTTTACCCACTCCTGAACAAATACAGCAAACTCAGCACCAAAAATAAAAAAATGTTATACACTGCAATAATAAGACCAACTATAACCTACGGAGCCCCTGTGTGGAACAGCGTTTCAGACACGACATATCTAAGACTGCAACGTATACAGAACAAATGCCTCCGACTTACACTAAACAAAGATAGATACGCTAGAATACAAGACATACATAGAGAGACAGACATACCGACAATCAAAGACTATACCAAACATGTAACGCATTCTTTCTACACTAAGTTGATTAAAAACAGCTACTTAACCAAAAATATGGTGAAGTCAAACTCACTAACCAAAAAACACAAACAAATATATACAAAATATTTAAATAATGTATAACAAAATATTTTACAGTAAATAATAAAGATAAAATACCCATTCCTTACAAGAGCCTGTGGCGTCGTGCCAGCGTTCCCGACTGGCACTCCGAAAGCAGGCGTTCAAGTCCCACGCAAGGCATTAAATTTTTTCTTTTTTTCTTTTCTTTTTAAATCTAATTTTACATGCAAAAACACATAGGCAATGGGCAATATAAGTTTGCCACAGCTATTGCCTAAAACATAAAACAGGTTTTTAAAAATTTTCCTGTAAAGAGCATATCAACAAAAATTAACTTAACATATACCTGCTCAAACAAATAAATTAAATATCATAAGCATAATTGCGACACAGCAATCTGCATGAAAGAAAAATAAGTTAGGATGAAAGCCTTTTAAGGCTAATAACCTATAATAGTAAATAAAAGTTTTGTAATATATGTTATGTATGTAATGTATTGTATTTTTAAATGTTGATTAATAAACTGTTTTTGAATTTTGAAAAAAATTTGGTTCTCGTCCGATCACCGAAGTTAAGCAACATTGGGCACAGTCAGTACTTGGATGGGTGACCGCTTGGGAACACTGTGTGCGGTTGCCTTTTTATATTAAAAATATAAATTATTTTTCTTCTTTTCTTTTTTTTTACACACCATATATAAATATATGTTATTTAGAAATGTAAACCTTTTATATTATTCGTCAACAAATAAATATTATTTTTTGTATAAAATTTTATTGCATTTATAACTCATATCATGGTTACTTTAAAGCGAGAAGTTTTTTTAATATTTCAAATGAATATAAAATAATATAAATTTTATGAAATTTATTTATTTTTAGAAATAGCAATCGCTTATAATTATAACAAAATTTTAATAATGTTTAATTTTATTTCAATAATTTATATATATATATATATATATATATTTTTTAATAAAAATAATATACTCTTATTTAATAATATATGTTGGTCCTATATATAGGACCGAAAATATTTCTTATTTGTTTTTTTTTTTTTAAATTGTCATTTAAAACGCTTATGCACGTTCTCCACGAATACGTCTTGCCAATTGTATATCCTTAGGCATAATTGTAACACGCTTTGCATGAATTGCGCATAAATTGGTATCTTCAAATAAACCTACTAAATAGGCTTCACTAGCTTCTTGTAATGCCATAACAGCTGAACTTTGGAAACGTAAATCGGTTTTAAAATCTTGTGCAATTTCACGTACTAAACGTTGGAATGGTAATTTACGAATTAACAATTCAGTACTTTTTTGATAACGACGAATTTCTCGTAAAGCTACTGTACCAGGACGATATCTGTGTGGTTTTTTTACTCCACCAGTTGCTGGTGCACTTTTACGTGCAGCTTTCGTTGCTAATTGTTTTCTTGGTGCTTTACCACCAGTTGATTTACGTGCAGTTTGCTTGGTTCTAGCCATTTTCAAATAATAATGTTTTTACAAAAAAACACACAATTTTAAAAATTATATTCGACAATTTGATACTACAAAGTCAAATGTTTAAATGCGAAATAAATGTGTTGTATTTATATTTATATGAAATTTCAAAATTTTTGTTGTCATATCCTATTGGATAGCTATCAGAGTATGGACTAATCAAATTGTATAGGCGTGGCTTAAAAAATCTTTAATGCTTTATATAAAAAGGCACAATTGTACCGGCGCTCACATACATTACAATACTTGTGAGGTTAACACACGTGTTATCCGTTCGTTAAAATATTGTAAATAATTTTTTATTAAAATGACTGGCAGAGGAAAAGGTGGAAAGGGTCTTGGAAAAGGGGGTGCAAAACGTCATAGAAAAGTTTTGCGTGATAATATCCAAGGTATTACAAAACCTGCAATTCGTCGTTTAGCACGACGAGGTGGAGTAAAACGTATCTCTGGTTTAATTTATGAAGAAACACGTGGTGTACTTAAAGTATTCCTTGAAAATGTTATTCGGGATGCTGTTACATATACTGAACACGCAAAACGTAAAACAGTTACAGCTATGGATGTTGTATATGCATTAAAACGACAAGGTCGTACTTTGTATGGTTTTGGAGGTTAAGAAAATATAATAATTTACTTAAAATATTTAGTAAATTTATTAAAGAATATTTAATACATCCGATAAATTTAAACAGGCTTTCCTTTTTGGGAAGCCACTAATTTTATTTATATAAGAGTAAATAAATTTGTTAATAAATATAACATATTATATAATTTGTTTACAACAAATTATTTTGTTTATAACATACATTACCAAATATTTTTATTTATTTTTTTTTTTTTATTGTAATATATCTGCAATAATAAATTATAATTTGTATATTATCTATTTTATTTTACAATAACTTATTGAATTTTTGAAAAAATTTTATTATAAATTAATATACTATTATATTTTTTATATATACAAGTTAAGAGTAACAAGTATCGATAGGAGATTATCGAATTTATAACTAATAAAACATTTCGCCTTAATCAAAGAAAATAAAGATTTTGCTATACCATTTTTTATACTTTCAATAAATAATTTATTATTAAATTTTTATTATTTCATTTATTTTTTAAAATTATTAAAAATATTTTTCTAATAATTATAAGCGTACATAAACAAGTAGTAAATGTAAAATGAAAATAATAAAGGTAATGTAATGCATTTGCATTACACTGATTTACGATATATATTCCGCGATATCCTTTATTATATTTAAAATTAATAATATTGATATACTAATAATAGATATATTCAAGCTATTAATATATAAAATTTTATATTAAATATGATATTAATAATTGTTTATTTTATTTTTTTGTATATATAAAAATAATTTACTCTTATTTAAAAAATTTGATGGCTCTCTTAAAAAGAGAGCCGTTTTTATATGTTGATGTATTTTTATGTTATCAATTAAATAATATTTTCGATTTATTTATTTTGAACTTGTATATTTTGTAACAGCTTTAGTACCTTCACTAACAGCGTGCTTTGCCAATTCACCAGGTAATAATAATCGAACTGCGGTTTGAATTTCCCGACTTGTGATTGTTGAACGTTTATTATAATGTGCTAAACGTGATGCTTCAGCAGCAATACGTTCAAAAATATCATTAACAAAACTGTTCATGATACTCATAGCTTTACTAGAGATACCAGTATCAGGATGCACTTGTTTTAATACTTTGTAAATGTAAATTGCATATGATTCCTTGCGCTTCCTCTTCTTTTTCTTATCACTCTTTGATATATTTTTTTGAGCTTTGCCAGCTTTTTTTGCTGCTTTTCCACTTGTTTTTGGTGGCATTGTTACAAACAATTAATATACACAGATAGTTACAGAACACCAGTCAGTATATGTATGAGCGTGTCGTGTATACAACTAGCGTATTATATACGCGAAGATGGATATAACAATAAAAATGAATACTACTCTCTGATTGGCTAAAAATAATACTATAAGGTGATTGGTTTATTTTTAAAGTTTTATATTTTATAAATATTATAAATTAAAATACCCAAATAACATTTTAAACATTTATGTTACAATCCCCGTAACGTACACATCTGTGTGATTATATTTACAAAAAAAAATATTAATTAAATAAATTTATTCGCTATGTCTGGACGAGGTAAAGGTGGTAAAGTAAAGGGAAAGGCAAAGTCAAGATCAAGCCGAGCAGGATTACAATTTCCTGTTGGAAGAATTCACAGATTATTACGAAAAGGAAATTATGCTGAACGAGTAGGTGCTGGTGCCCCAGTATATTTGGCTGCTGTTATGGAATATTTGGCTGCAGAAGTTCTCGAGTTAGCTGGTAATGCTGCCCGTGATAACAAAAAAACACGTATCATTCCACGTCATTTACAATTGGCAATTCGTAATGATGAAGAATTAAATAAATTATTATCTGGTGTAACAATTGCTCAAGGTGGTGTATTACCAAACATTCAAGCAGTGTTATTACCAAAGAAAACTGAAAAGAAAGCATAAATTAAAAACATTGCATTAATTTTTATAATAATAATACATCGATCATAGGCCTTTTAATAAAAGGCCACAAATTTATTTAAAATAAGAGTAAAAATTATTTTTATAAATAATATATTATAATATTTTTTTAAAGAATCAATTTAAATAATTATAAATTAATGATTCTTTTTTTTTTTTTTTTTTTTTATATGTTATTATGGAAATAATTCATCATATTATGATGACATTTAGGTAACATATTATAAGAATATTCATAAAATATTATCAAAATAATATTGTATTATGATGATATTTAGACAAAATATTATAAGAATATACACAAAATATTATCAAAATAATATCATTAGATAACAAAACTGTTCATGATACTCATACCTTTACTAGAGATAAAAGTATCAGGATGCACTTGTATTAATACATATTATCACAACATCACAAAATATTTTTTAAAAGGAAAAATTTTTTTAAAATTATTATAAAATTTGATTGAATTAAATTTCAATTTATTTTTTTAATAATTAAAGAAAAAAAAAAAAAAAGCATATAAACTTTCTATTGAAAATGTTATTTTAAACTAGATGGCCAAGTGAACTTCGTTACACAAACAATATATGACGTATTCGTTATTTAAATAATCAGTATCCTTTGATATTATATCAATACGTTACTCTCTTCTTTTGATACATATTAATAAAATTTCAATTTATAAGATTTTATGTCAATTATATAAATAATATTATAAATTTTCTAAATACATAAGTTAAGTAACAAAAAATTTGAATAACAAGATAAATTTATATATTATGTTTTAATACTCGATACTATAATATATCGCATCCGTTACCAATTATTCGGTATCCTTTGATTTATACACAGAATGAACTAAAAATATATATCAAATTTATTTTATTTATTTATATATTTAATATTATTATTATTATTTTATATTACAAAGTTTCTTAACGAAGCTTACAATGATTTCTCATATCGTACTTAACAAAATTATTTAGATCATATAAAATTTAAATTGTTAAAAAATTTGTATATTTATTATTATTATTATTTATTTTTATTAAAATTACATAACATAAAATTAATAATATTTTAATAATTATATAAATTAATTCTTATTTAAAATAATCTTATATTAATCTCAACAAATACTCTAATAATATATTTTGTCATAAATTTTTTTATATTTAAAATAAATATTATAATATATAAATACTTATATCAGTATAAAATTTCTTTATATAATTATGAAAAAATTAATTTAATAGTTAATTATTGATATTAATGCATAAATAAAAGTATTTTCTAATGAAATATATTTTGTCAATGTTCGATTAACACATTTCATAATAATACGTTTTCATTATTGACAAAAAAAGTTTTTCTAAAAATGAAATCTTATACTATAATATATATATTTATATATTAAATTTTTTAATTATTTATATACTAATAATTTATAATAAATCGATATTAAATAAAAAATAAAAATATACACTTTTTAAGTTTACCTTAAAAATATTATTGTTTTGTATGATTGAAATAATTAATATTAAACTATGTTTATTAATAATTGTTAATAAAAAAATTAAATATATTTTAATTTATAAAATAAATATTATTATTAAATTTATAATTTATTATTTTATATATTATAGAAATTGAAAAAATAAATCATGTTTACTACGACAGTAAATTAGAAATACTATTTAATTTTTATGTGTTTTCTACATGGTACTTTGACTTACATAGGGACTTATATTATTGTGAATAATGATATAATTGAAAACCTTTATTTTTTATTTGATAGAATTATTATATTTTATCATTTAAATATTTATAATAAATACATTATTTTTATAAAGTAAAAAAATATGGCCGAAGAAAATTCTACAGCTGTTGCAGCAACTGCGGTTACTGCTGCTTCTACAACACCAACAAAAAAAGCAACAGCTTCTGGTGCTAAACGTACAAAACAACATTCAAAACCAACACATCCACGTACATCAGAAATGGTTGTTAACGCAATTAAAAATTTAAAAGAACGTGGTGGTTCATCATTACAAGCAATTAAAAAATATTTAGCTGCAAATTATAAAGTGGATTCTGATAAAATTTCACCATTTATTAAAAAATATTTAAAAGCTGCTGTAACTGAGGGAGCCTTGGTACAAACTAAAGGTAAAGGTGCATCTGGTTCATTCAAATTGGCTGCTTCCGCTTCATCTAATTCTTCAGCTAAATCAAAAGTATCCAAAAAAGAAAGTGGAGCAAAAGGTTCAGCAAAGAGTGCTAAAAGTAAACGGGCACCAAAAGAAAAGAAAGCCACAACTACATCATTGGCAGCCAAAAAGCCTAAAGCAAAAAAAGCGACTCCATCATCATCAACTGCTGCTAAAAAAGTTACTGCAAAATCATCAGCGGCATCAAAAAAAGCACCAGTTAAAGCAAAACCAGCAAAAAGTACAAAATCCGCTGCCAAAAGTAGCCCTGCTCGTAAACCGAAAGCACCAAAAGCTAAGAAAGCTTCTGTTGCCAAATCATCTCCTACAAAAATTAAAAAAGCAGCACCAAAAAAGAAATGATCTGTTACTTTAATAATATATTGAAATATTTCATTATTTTTGCTAAAAAATGAAAATAACATAGGCCTTAATACAGGCCACAAATTAATATTTGATAAGAGTAAATTATTTTTTGTATAAATATTTTATAAAATAATAGTTAAGAAACAT
The DNA here is from genome assembly GCF_905475395.1 of Chrysoperla carnea. NCBI lineage: Eukaryota > Metazoa > Arthropoda > Insecta > Neuroptera > Chrysopidae > Chrysoperla > Chrysoperla carnea. Next base: position 76,725 of record NW_025408211.1, read on the forward strand.
TTGCCACAGTCAGTACCACGGATGGGTGGCCACTTGAGAATACTGTGTGCGGTTGCATTTTTATTTAAAATATATGGTATAATAAATAAGTATATATTTAAATTGATTACTTCATTGAAAATTTTAATAATATACTTTAATATTAATGATATTTATGAAAAATATATATTTGTAAAAATTTTCATTTATTACTGGCAACAGCCATACCACGTTGAAAACACCGGTTCTCGTCCAACCTATAATAGTAAATAAAAGTTTTGTAATATATGTTATGTATGTAATGTATTGTATTTTTAAATGTTGATTAATAAACTGTTTTTGAATTTGAATTGGTTCTCGTCCGATCACCGAAGTTAAGCAACATTGGGCACAGTCAGTACTTGGATGGGTGACCGCTTGGGAACACTGTGTGCGGTTGCCTTTTTATATTAAAAATATAAATTATTTTTCTTCTTTTCTTTTTTTTTACACACCATATATAAATATATGTTATTTAGAAATGTAAACCTTTTATATTATTCGTCAACAAATAAATATTATTTTTTGTATAAAATTTTATTGCATTTATAACTCATATCATGGTTACTTTAAAGCGAGAAGTTTTTTTAATATTTCAAATGAATATAAAATAATATAAATTTTATGAAATTTATTTATTTTTAGAAATAGCAATCGCTTATAATTATAACAAAATTTTAATAATGTTTAATTTTATTTCAATAATTTATATATATATATATATATATATATTTTTTAATAAAAATAATATACTCTTATTTAATAATATATGTTGGTCCTATATATAGGACCGAAAATATTTCTTATTTGTTTTTTTTTTTTTAAATTGTCATTTAAAACGCTTATGCACGTTCTCCACGAATACGTCTTGCCAATTGTATATCCTTAGGCATAATTGTAACACGCTTTGCATGAATTGCGCATAAATTGGTATCTTCAAATAAACCTACTAAATAGGCTTCACTAGCTTCTTGTAATGCCATAACAGCTGAACTTTGGAAACGTAAATCGGTTTTAAAATCTTGTGCAATTTCACGTACTAAACGTTGGAATGGTAATTTACGAATTAACAATTCAGTACTTTTTTGATAACGACGAATTTCTCGTAAAGCTACTGTACCAGGACGATATCTGTGTGGTTTTTTTACTCCACCAGTTGCTGGTGCACTTTTACGTGCAGCTTTCGTTGCTAATTGTTTTCTTGGTGCTTTACCACCAGTTGATTTACGTGCAGTTTGCTTGGTTCTAGCCATTTTCAAATAATAATGTTTCTACAAAAAAACACACAATTTTAAAAATTATATTCGACAATTTGATACTACAAAGTCAAATGTTTAAATGCGAAATAAATGTGTTGTATTTATATTTATATGAAATTTCAAAATTTTTGTTGTCATATCCTATTGGATAGCTATCAGAGTATGGACTAATCAAATTGTATAGGCGTGGCTTAAAAAATCTTTAATGCTTTATATAAAAAGGCACAATTGTACCGGCGCTCACATACATTACAATACTTGTGAGGTTAACACACGTGTTATCCGTTCGTTAAAATATTGTAAATAATTTTTTATTAAAATGACTGGCAGAGGAAAAGGTGGAAAGGGTCTTGGAAAAGGGGGTGCAAAACGTCATAGAAAAGTTTTGCGTGATAATATCCAAGGTATTACAAAACCTGCAATTCGTCGTTTAGCACGACGAGGTGGAGTAAAACGTATCTCTGGTTTAATTTATGAAGAAACACGTGGTGTACTTAAAGTATTCCTTGAAAATGTTATTCGGGATGCTGTTACATATACTGAACACGCAAAACGTAAAACAGTTACAGCTATGGATGTTGTATATGCATTAAAACGACAAGGTCGTACTTTGTATGGTTTTGGAGGTTAAGAAAATATAATAATTTACTTAAAATATTTAGTAAATTTATTAAAGAATATTTAATACATCCGATAAATTTAAACAGGCTTTCCTTTTTGGGAAGCCACTAATTTTATTTATATAAGAGTAAATAAATTTGTTAATAAATATAACATATTATATAATTTGTTTACAACAAATTATTTTGTTTATAACATACATTACCAAATATTTTTATTTATTTTTTTTTTTTTATTGTAATATATCTGCAATAATAAATTATAATTTGTATATTATCTATTTTATTTTACAATAACTTATTGAATTTTTGAAAAAATTTTATTATAAATTAATATACTATTATATTTTTTATATATACAAGTTAAGAGTAACAAGTATCGATAGGAGATTATCGAATTTATAACTAATAAAACATTTCGCCTTAATCAAAGAAAATAAAGATTTTGCTATACCATTTTTTATACTTTCAATAAATAATTTATTATTAAATTTTTATTATTTCATTTATTTTTTAAAATTATTAAAAATATTTTTCTAATAATTATAAGCGTACATAAACAAGTAGTAAATGTAAAATGAAAATAATAAAGGTAATGTAATGCATTTGCATTACACTGATTTACGATATATATTCCGCGATATCCTTTATTATATTTAAAATTAATAATATTGATATACTAATAATAGATATATTCAAGCTATTAATATATAAAATTTTATATTAAATATGATATTAATAATTGTTTATTTTATTTTTTTGTATATATAAAAATAATTTACTCTTATTTAAAAAATTTGATGGCTCTCTTAAAAAGAGAGCCATTTTTATATGTTGATGTATTTTTATGTTATCAATTAAATAATATTTTCGATTTATTTATTTTGAACTTGTATATTTTGTAACAGCTTTAGTACCTTCACTAACAGCGTGCTTTGCCAATTCACCAGGTAATAATAATCGAACTGCGGTTTGAATTTCCCGACTTGTGATTGTTGAACGTTTATTATAATGTGCTAAACGTGATGCTTCAGCAGCAATACGTTCAAAAATATCATTAACAAAACTGTTCATGATACTCATAGCTTTACTAGAGATACCAGTATCAGGATGCACTTGTTTTAATACTTTGTAAATGTAAATTGCATATGATTCCTTGCGCTTCCTCTTCTTTTTCTTATCACTCTTTGATATATTTTTTTGAGCTTTGCCAGCTTTTTTTGCTGCTTTTCCACTTGTTTTTGGTGGCATTGTTACAAACAATTAATATACACAGATAGTTACAGAACACCAGTCAGTATATGTATGAGCGTGTCGTGTATACAACTAGCGTATTATATACGCGAAGATGGATATAACAATAAAAATGAATACTACTCTCTGATTGGCTGAAAATAATACTATAAGGTGATTGGTTTATTTTTAAAGTTTTATATTTTATAAATATTATAAATTAAAATACCCAAATAACATTTTAAACATTTATGTTACAATCCCCGTAACGTACACATCTGTGTGATTATATTTACAAAAAAAAATATTAATTAAATAAATTTATTCGCTATGTCTGGACGAGGTAAAGGTGGTAAAGTAAAGGGAAAGGCAAAGTCAAGATCAAGCCGAGCAGGATTACAATTTCCTGTTGGAAGAATTCACAGATTATTACGAAAAGGAAATTATGCTGAACGAGTAGGTGCTGGTGCCCCAGTATATTTGGCTGCTGTTATGGAATATTTGGCTGCAGAAGTTCTCGAGTTAGCTGGTAATGCTGCCCGTGATAACAAAAAAACACGTATCATTCCACGTCATTTACAATTGGCAATTCGTAATGATGAAGAATTAAATAAATTATTATCTGGTGTAACAATTGCTCAAGGTGGTGTATTACCAAACATTCAAGCAGTGTTATTACCAAAGAAAACTGAAAAGAAAGCATAAATTAAAAACATTGCATTAATTTTTATAATAATAATACATCGATCATAGGCCTTTTAATAAAAGGCCACAAATTTATTTAAAATAAGAGTAAAAATTATTTTTATAAATAATATATTATAATATTTTTTTAAAGAATCAATTTAAATAATTATAAATTAATGATTCTTTTTTTTTTTTCTTTTTTTATATGTTATTATGGAAATAATTCATCATATTATGATGACATTTAGGTAACATATTATAAGAATATTCATAAAATATTATCAAAATAATATTGTATTATGATGATATTTAGACAAAATATTATAAGAATATACACAAAATATTATCAAAATAATATCATTAGATAACAAAACTGTTCATGATACTCATACCTTTACTAGAGATAAAAGTATCAGGATGCACTTGTATTAATACATATTATCACAACATCACAAAATATTTTTTAAAAGGAAAAATTTTTTTAAAATTATTATAAAATTTGATTGAATTAAATTTCAATTTATTTTTTTAATAATTAAAGAAAAAAAAAAAAAAAGCATATAAACTTTCTATTGAAAATGTTATTTTAAACTAGATGGCCAAGTGAACTTCGTTACACAAACAATATATGACGTATTCGTTATTTAAATAATCAGTATCCTTTGATATTATATCAATACGTTACTCTCTTCTTTTGATACATATTAATAAAATTTCAATTTATAAGATTTTATGTCAATTATATAAATAATATTATAAATTTTCTAAATACATAAGTTAAGTAACAAAAAATTTGAATAACAAGATAAATTTATATATTATGTTTTAATACTCGATACTATAATATATCGCATCCGTTACCAATTATTCGGTATCCTTTGATTTATACACAGAATGAACTAAAAATATATATCAAATTTATTTTATTTATTTATATATTTAATATTATTATTATTATTTTATATTACAAAGTTTCTTAACGAAGCTTACAATGATTTCTCATATCGTACTTAACAAAATTATTTAGATCATATAAAATTTAAATTGTTAAAAAATTTGTATATTTATTATTATTATTATTTATTTTTATTAAAATTACATAACATAAAATTAATAATATTTTAATAATTATATAAATTAATTCTTATTTAAAATAATCTTATATTAATCTCAACAAATACTCTAATAATATATTTTGTCATAAATTTTTTTATATTTAAAATAAATATTATAATATATAAATACTTATATCAGTATAAAATTTCTTTATATAATTATGAAAAAATTAATTTAATAGTTAATTATTGATATTAATGCATAAATAAAAGTATTTTCTAATGAAATATATTTTGTCAATGTTCGATTAACACATTTCATAATAATACGTTTTCATTATTGACAAAAAAAGTTTTTCTAAAAATGAAATCTTATACTATAATATATATATTTATATATTAAATTTTTTAATTATTTATATACTAATAATTTATAATAAATCGATATTAAATAAAAAATAAAAATATATACTTTTTAAGTTTACCTTAAAAATATTATTGTTTTGTATGATTGAAATAATTAATATTAAACTATGTTTATTAATAATTGTTAATAAAAAAATTAAATATATTTTAATTTATAAAATAAATATTATTATTAAATTTATAATTTATTATTTTATATATTATAGAAATTGAAAAAATAAATCATGTTTACTACGACAGTAAATTAGAAATACTATTTAATTTTTATGTGTTTTCTACATGGTACTTTGACTTACATAGGGACTTATATTATTGTGAATAATGATATAATTGAAAAACTTTATTTTTTATTTGATAGAATTATTATATTTTATCATTTAAATATTTATAATAAATACATTATTTTTATAAAGTAAAAAAATATGGCCGAAGAAAATTCTACAGCTGTTGCAGCAACTGCGGTTACTGCTGCTTCTACAACACCAACAAAAAAAGCAACAGCTTCTGGTGCTAAACGTACAAAACAACATTCAAAACCAACACATCCACGTACATCAGAAATGGTTGTTAACGCAATTAAAAATTTAAAAGAACGTGGTGGTTCATCATTACAAGCAATTAAAAAATATTTAGCTGCAAATTATAAAGTGGATTCTGATAAAATTTCACCATTTATTAAAAAATATTTAAAAGCTGCTGTAACTGAGGGAGCCTTGGTACAAACTAAAGGTAAAGGTGCATCTGGTTCATTCAAATTGGCTGCTTCCGCTTCATCTAATTCTTCAGCTAAATCAAAAGTATCCAAAAAAGAAAGTGGAGCAAAAGGTTCAGCAAAGAGTGCTAAAAGTAAACGGGCACCAAAAGAAAAGAAAGCCACAACTACATCATTGGCAGCCAAAAAGCCTAAAGCAAAAAAAGCGACTCCATCATCATCAACTGCTGCTAAAAAAGTTACTGCAAAATCATCAGCGGCATCAAAAAAAGCACCAGTTAAAGCAAAACCAGCAAAAAGTACAAAATCCGCTGCAAAAAGTAGCCCTGCTCGTAAACCGAAAGCACCAAAAGCTAAGAAAGCTTCTGTTGCCAAATCATCTCCTACAAAAATTAAAAAAGCAGCACCAAAAAAGAAATGATCTGTTACTTTAATAATATATTGAAATATTTCATTATTTTTGCTAAAAAATGAAAATAACATAGGCCTTAATACAGGCCACAAATTAATATTTGATAAGAGTAAATTATTTTTTGTATAAATATTTTATAAAATAATAGTTAAGAAACATTTGCCACAGTCAGTACCACGGATGGGTGGCCACTTGAGAATACTGTGTGCGGTTGCATTTTTATTTAAAATATATGGTATAATAAATAAGTATATATTTAAATTGATTACTTCATTGAAAATTTTAATAATATACTTTAATATTAATGATATTTATGAAAAATATATATTTGTAAAAATTTTCATTTATTACTGGCAACAGCCATACCACGTTGAAAACACCGGTTCTCGTCCAAGCCAACAAAATAGAAAAAATAGTTAGTGAAAATAGCGAGAACACAAGTGCAGTGCCTCCAAGAATGGAAAACCAAAACAAAAACAATATACAAAACATTTTCAAAAAACAAACAGAAGTGCAAGTGCAAGTGCCCACAAAAAACAGATTTAATCCCCTAACCACTGAAGAAGGTCAAACAGAGGAAGATGTGGAACAAGAAGACACAGACCCAAAAGAAATTAATGAAAATGACAAAAACACAGAAAGGACACAAGGAGGTAAGAATAAACCACCTCCAATTGTTATACACAGCACTCCAAATAACCATAAGGAGTTCATGGAGCAAATAAAGGAACATGTGAAAAAGGGATTCCATGTGAAATACACGTTCAAAAAAACGAATCTATTCATCCATGACTCAAATGAATATAAAAACTACGTCAAAATTCTAGACAACGAAAACATGGAGTTCCATACATACACGGAAAGGACAGAAAAACACCACGCCTTCGTATTGGTCGGGCTACCAAGAGGAATCGACGAAGAGGAAATTAAGCAAGACATAGAGAAATGCCTCAAAACAAACATTATTAAAGTATATCCAATGAGATCCTCCTACAGATCTCTATATCTTGTGATCACCGGACAAAGCACGTCCCTAAAACAACTAACCCAAGAAGTTAAATATGTGTACAACGTAAAAATTACCTGGGAAAGGCACAGGAACGCCAAACTAATTATCCAGTGTCACAGATGTCAGGCCTGGTCACATGCCACTACGAACTGTAGAATGAACCCAAAGTGCCTAAAATGCGCAGGACCTCACTGGAGCCGTGACTGTACAATAAAAGAAAACACGGAAGAAAATAAAAAACTTTTAAAATGTGCAAACTGTGAAAATAACCACCCGGCAAACTCTACAGAATGCCGAATTTATATCAACAAAATCGAGCAGATAGAAAGGAGAAGAAAAACAAACACGGTCCCTGTAAGAAATCAACAAAAATTCGTGACAGCACCACTACCTCCAACAAATCCCTGGGCAATGAGAAACCCATTCACTCAAAATGATAGACCCACCCAAGTGTACGCTCATGTACACAGCCAAGCACCAACACAAACAACATCCATATCTACTACTACTAACATAAACAATTTGGTAAGTGAGTTTGACACATTAAACAAATTAATAGATGTAGAAAGAATGCTAAAATATGTAAAAGACCTAAACCATGACCTTATGAAATGCAAAAACGAATTAGAGAAATTCATGGTTTTCAACAACTTTTGCACAAAAAATTTTAGCCAATGTCCGCCGTAAAATGTGCGACATGGAATGCTAATGGGCTACGCCAAAACCTTGGTGAACTTAGATCGTTCATCAGAGAACAAAAGGTGGACATTATGATGATAAATGAAACCAAATTATCAGGAGAACATAAAATAAAAATTAGAAATTTTAATATAATTAGGAAAGATAGAACAACACAAGGCGGAGGTGTAGCAATAATAATAAAAAATAGCATTCCGTTTCGCACATTTGAAATCAATGGTTCCGTATCCATAGAATGCGTCGGAATCGAACTATTAAATAATATAAAAATTATTGCAGTGTATAACACTCCCGCTAACAAGTTCCCCATGGAGGATCTAGCAAAATTGTTCAGGATGGGTAACAAAATATTAGTAATAGGTGATCTTAATGCTCGCCATACGGCATGGAAGAATCATGTATCAAACACAAACGGACGAACATTACATAAATTCACTAACGACAATAACATCGTCATCCAACACACAGACAACCCCACACATTTTCCAACTAACGGAATGACACCCACCTTCATTGATCTTGTGATTAATAAAAATGTTAACAACATCACGCACCCAACCTCAATACCAGAGTTATCATCAGACCACAACCCGGTAATATTTAATATTACAAACTTAAATAAAGACAACACCAAACACATTGTCACTTCCTATAAATCAACCGATTGGGCAGAGTTTAGAAAAAAATTAAATTCAACAATAAAAATCAATAATAAAATAAACAATGCCCAAGAAGTTGATCAGGAAATAGATAACTTCACAAAAGGGGTGCAACAAGTCCAAAAAGCTCACAGCCGACGGGTCGTGATAGTTGATAACAGGTATCTCCCTGATGACAACACAAAAAACTTAATCAAATATAAAAATGCGATGAGGAAACTGTACCAAAAAAGATTTATACCAGGCCTCAAAGCAGATATAAACAAAATCACGAAAATGATCAGGAGGAACATTAAAAACAAGATCAATGAACAGTGGGAAAAAACACTAACGGACTTACAACCCGGTGACAGAACAATGTGGCGAATAACGAAGACGTTTAAAAAACCGAGACAACAAATCCCCACAATCACCACGAACGATAATAATTACATGACGGACAAAGACAAAGCTGACATAATAAGTGAAACTTTAGAGGAGATCCAGACTAACGAACAGACTACTCCACTAGAAGAGGACATAAAACGAAGAATACATGAATTCTTTCATACCACACAAACACCACAAAACAACACCAAAATAAAGCTCACAACCCCCCAAGAAATTAAAAACATAATTAAAACCCTCCCAAATAACAAAGCCCCAGGACAAGACGGGATAGACACCAAAATAATCAAAAACTTTACCACCAAAGCTATAGTACAACTTCAGTACATAATAAATGCAATCCTGAGGATAGGATACTTCCCTGAGTCCTGGAGAACGGCAATAGTGATCCCAGTACCGAAACCTAACAAGGATCATAGTAATCCCAAAAATTACAGACCAATAATCCTCCTGAGCACGCTGTCCAAGATAGCGGAAAAAGTCATTTTGGAAAGAATAAACAAGATAAGTCAGTCCAAAAATATAATAATACACGAACAATTCGGATTCAGAAGTGGTCATGGCACTTGCATGCAAGTTGCCAGAATAGCAAGTGACATAATACAAAATTTTAACAAAAGTAACGTCACGGCCATGGCCCTTCTGGATATTGAGAAAGCCTTTGACACGGTATATATTGATGGACTGATTTACAAACTAATAAATTATGACTTCCCAAGATGGCTAATAGCACTACTGGACAGTTACCTCAGAGGAAGGGGATTCTATGTAAAAATAAACAACAGCACATCGGAACTCCGACACCCAAAAGCAGGTGTGCCACAAGGATCGGTACTTGGGCCCATATTGTTCACCTACTTTATTAATGATATCCCAAAATTTGCCAAAACAAAAACTGCGATATACGCGGATGACACTGCCGTGTACGCCCACTCCTTTAATGCTCAGGTGGCAACAAAACAACTACAAATACACCTGGATATGATACTGAAGTTTGCCAGGGACTGGAAAATCAAAATAAATAACAACAAAACTGAACATATAATTTTTAGCAAAAAATTTACAAATATCAAAATCTACGATCCACTTAAGGTAGACGGCGTAGCCATAGTCCCTGCCAAGCACAAAGTAAAGTACCTAGGTGTGTACCTTGACAAAACATTATCGTTTGTCCCACATATCAACCACCTGATCAGTAAAGGAAATGGGTGTATACGACAACTTTACCCACTCCTGAACAAATACAGCAAACTCAGCACCAAAAATAAAAAAATGTTATACACTGCAATAATAAGACCAACTATAACCTACGGAGCCCCTGTGTGGAACAGCGCTTCAGACACGACATATCTAAGACTGCAACGTATACAGAACAAATGCCTCCGACTTACACTAAACAAAGATAGATACGCTAGAATACAAGACATACATAGAGAGACAGACATACCGACAATCAAAGACTATACCAAACATGTAACGCATTCTTTCTACACTAAGTTGATTAAAAACAGCTACTTAACCAAAAATATGGTGAAGTCAAACTCACTAACCAAAAAACACAAACAAATATATACAAAATATTTAAATAATGTATAACAAAATATTTTACAGTAAATAATAAAGATAAAATACCCATTCCTTACAAGAGCCTGTGGCGTCGTGCCAGCGTTCCCGACTGGCACTCCGAAAGCAGGCGTTCAAGTCCCACGCAAGGCATTAAATTTTTTCTTTTTTTCTTTTCTTTTTAAATCTAATTTTACATGCAAAAACACATAGGCAATGGGCAATATAAGTTTGCCACAGCTATTGCCTAAAACATAAAACAGGTTTTTAAAAATTTTCCTGTAAAGAGCATATCAACAAAAATTAACTTAACATATACCTGCTCAAACAAATAAATTAAATATCATAAGCATAATTGCGACACAGCAATCTGCATGAAAGAAAAATAAGTTAGGATGAAAGCCTTTTAAGGCTAATAACCTATAATAGTAAATAAAAGTTTTGTAATATATGTTATGTATGTAATGTATTGTATTTTTAAATGTTGATTAATAAACTGTTTTTGAATTTGAATTTGGTTCTCGTCCGATCACCGAAGTTAAGCAACATTGGGCACAGTCAGTACTTGGATGGGTGACCGCTTGGGAACACTGTGTGCGGTTGCCTTTTTATATTAAAAATATAAATTATTTTTCTTCTTTTCTTTTTTTTTACACACCATATATAAATATATGTTATTTAGAAATGTAAACCTTTTATATTATTCGTCAACAAATAAATATTATTTTTTGTATAAAATTTTATTGCATTTATAACTCATATCATGGTTACTTTAAAGCGAGAAGTTTTTTTAATATTTCAAATGAATATAAAATAATATAAATTTTATGAAATTTATTTATTTTTAGAAATAGCAATCGCTTATAATTATAACAAAATTTTAATAATGTTTAATTTTATTTCAATAATTTATATATATATATATATATATATTTTTTAATAAAAATAATATACTCTTATTTAATAATATATGTTGGTCCTATATATAGGACCGAAAATATTTCTTATTTGTTTTTTTTTTTTTAAATTGTCATTTAAAACGCTTATGCACGTTCTCCACGAATACGTCTTGCCAATTGTATATCCTTAGGCATAATTGTAACACGCTTTGCATGAATTGCGCATAAATTGGTATCTTCAAATAAACCTACTAAATAGGCTTCACTAGCTTCTTGTAATGCCATAACAGCTGAACTTTGGAAACGTAAATCGGTTTTAAAATCTTGTGCAATTTCACGTACTAAACGTTGGAATGGTAATTTACGAATTAACAATTCAGTACTTTTTTGATAACGACGAATTTCTCGTAAAGCTACTGTACCAGGACGATATCTGTGTGGTTTTTTTACTCCACCAGTTGCTGGTGCACTTTTACGTGCAGCTTTCGTTGCTAATTGTTTTCTTGGTGCTTTACCACCAGTTGATTTACGTGCAGTTTGCTTGGTTCTAGCCATTTTCAAATAATAATGTTTTTACAAAAAAACACACAATTTTAAAAATTATATTCGACAATTTGATACTACAAAGTCAAATGTTTAAATGCGAAATAAATGTGTTGTATTTATATTTATATGAAATTTCAAAATTTTTGTTGTCATATCCTATTGGATAGCTATCAGAGTATGGACTAATCAAATTGTATAGGCGTGGCTTAAAAAATCTTTAATGCTTTATATAAAAAGGCACAATTGTACCGGCGCTCACATACATTACAATACTTGTGAGGTTAACACACGTGTTATCCGTTCGTTAAAATATTGTAAATAATTTTTTATTAAAATGACTGGCAGAGGAAAAGGTGGAAAGGGTCTTGGAAAAGGGGGTGCAAAACGTCATAGAAAAGTTTTGCGTGATAATATCCAAGGTATTACAAAACCTGCAATTCGTCGTTTAGCACGACGAGGTGGAGTAAAACGTATCTCTGGTTTAATTTATGAAGAAACACGTGGTGTACTTAAAGTATTCCTTGAAAATGTTATTCGGGATGCTGTTACATATACTGAACACGCAAAACGTAAAACAGTTACAGCTATGGATGTTGTATATGCATTAAAACGACAAGGTCGTACTTTGTATGGTTTTGGAGGTTAAGAAAATATAATAATTTACTTAAAATATTTAGTAAATTTATTAAAGAATATTTAATACATCCGATAAATTTAAACAGGCTTTCCTTTTTGGGAAGCCACTAATTTTATTTATATAAGAGTAAATAAATTTGTTAATAAATATAACATATTATATAATTTGTTTACAACAAATTATTTTGTTTATAACATACATTACCAAATATTTTTATTTATTTTTTTTTTTTTATTGTAATATATCTGCAATAATAAATTATAATTTGTATATTATCTATTTTATTTTACAATAACTTATTGAATTTTTGAAAAAATTTTATTATAAATTAATATACTATTATATTTTTTATATATACAAGTTAAGAGTAACAAGTATCGATAGGAGATTATCGAATTTATAACTAATAAAACATTTCGCCTTAATCAAAGAAAATAAAGATTTTGCTATACCATTTTTTATACTTTCAATAAATAATTTATTATTAAATTTTTATTATTTCATTTATTTTTTAAAATTATTAAAAATATTTTTCTAATAATTATAAGCGTACATAAACAAGTAGTAAATGTAAAATGAAAATAATAAAGGTAATGTAATGCATTTGCATTACACTGATTTACGATATATATTCCGCGATATCCTTTATTATATTTAAAATTAATAATATTGATATACTAATAATAGATATATTCAAGCTATTAATATATAAAATTTTATATTAAATATGATATTAATAATTGTTTATTTTATTTTTTTGTATATATAAAAATAATTTACTCTTATTTAAAAAATTTGATGGCTCTCTTAAAAAGAGAGCCGTTTTTATATGTTGATGTATTTTTATGTTATCAATTAAATAATATTTTCGATTTATTTATTTTGAACTTGTATATTTTGTAACAGCTTTAGTACCTTCACTAACAGCGTGCTTTGCCAATTCACCAGGTAATAATAATCGAACTGCGGTTTGAATTTCCCGACTTGTGATTGTTGAACGTTTATTATAATGTGCTAAACGTGATGCTTCAGCAGCAATACGTTCAAAAATATCATTAACAAAACTGTTCATGATACTCATAGCTTTACTAGAGATACCAGTATCAGGATGCACTTGTTTTAATACTTTGTAAATGTAAATTGCATATGATTCCTTGCGCTTCCTCTTCTTTTTCTTATCACTCTTTGATATATTTTTTTGAGCTTTGCCAGCTTTTTTTGCTGCTTTTCCACTTGTTTTTGGTGGCATTGTTACAAACAATTAATATACACAGATAGTTACAGAACACCAGTCAGTATATGTATGAGCGTGTCGTGTAAAATCAAAATCAAAATCAAAATCAATTTATTTGTCAGTTTATGAATACAATATTTTTAACACATTACAGTGATATTTTATATATAAGATTATATAGGTTCCTTACTACCCTAATATAAAAGAAAAATATATTTAAGATGATACATAATTTTTTTTTTTAGTTTAAATGAGTTTTAGTTGAGGAAAAATTTTCAAAAACCTCATGAACATTATATAACTTACAACTAACTTATAGACTAAAACTTAAAACTAGTTAACAAAGTAAAAATCTTAAAGAATAACAAAAATAAAATTTTTAATAATAAAATTAACAATTTAAGCAAAACTTAGAAATTTGAACTAAATCTATTGTGGGATTTTTGGTGATGAATCTTTATTGTTCCCACATATAGATTTTACATAAATTACTTAATTATTTCGAAAGGTAGTAAATTTTTTAATTCGTTCTTAGACCTGTTTGTTTTATTTTTTAATGTATTTAATAGAGGATTTGAGTGTTTAGATAATTTATTCTTAGTGTTAAAAACTCTTTGTTTGATTAGATCTTCAATCTTGTCAATGCTAGTGAGTGAGTGGTAGGTGTCGCTGTCATGTTGAGTGTCGCCACCCACCATCAACCTGAGCCACCTATTTTGGTAAGTTTGTAATCTTTTTATTGTTGTTTGCTTGGTTATGGGTCCCCACAAATCGATGGCATATGACAGTGTGCCAACTATACAAGCTTTGTACAGTTGAATTTTCCTGGGAAGAGGAAGGTGAGCGCTTGTCAGAAGTGGTCGTAATTTATTTGCAATTGCTTTAGTCTTGTTAAATCTGTTTTGGGCAGCAGTATGAAAGTTTAATTTTGCATCTAGTTCAATTCCAAGGTATTTAATACATTTCTTAGATTTTATGTTTTTGTCCATGAATTTAATTTGGAGTTGAGGAGTAAATTTTTCTTTGGAGAAAACTATGGCTTCCGTTTTAGCTGAATTAACTTGAATATTATTGTTTTTAAAGTATTTTGAGAGCATATTTAGGGAGTTTTCGATATGAGTTTTAGCACTACTATCTTTTGATCTGTAAAAGCTTGTATAGATGGCAGTGTCATCTGCAAACATACTAATATTGGTTTTAGTAGATTTTGGTATATCGTTTATGAAAATATTGAATAGCGTCGGACCCAAAACCGAGCCCTGAGGGACACCAGCAGGTATTTGTTTTAGATTGGACTTGGTATCATTGATCTTTACATAATAACACCTATTCCTGATATAATTATTGATGATATTTGTTAGATATGATGGTAGATTGAGGTTATGTAGTTTAACAATGAGTTTGTCGTGCCAGACAGAGTCAAAAGCCTTCTCTATGTCCAGGCAAACCATCGCAGTAGACCTTTTCTTTTTAAAATTTGAGAGGATGTGATGTGTAATACGATGTAATTGATGAACAGTGGCATGGCTTCTTTTGAAACCAAATTGTTCGTTTATAATTGTATTGTTGATGTCAAGATGGCGTTGAAGACGTTCTAAAATAATTTTTTCAAATATTTTACCTATCGTTGATAGTAAACTTATGGGACGATAGTTTTGAGGTATATGCGATGGTTTACCTGGTTTAGGTAAAGCAATGACAGTGGCCTCTTTCCATTTCGTTGGAAAATAATTGTTTATAAAACAGAAATTGAATATTATTTTTAAGAGTCTAATAGCTTGAATTGGTAAATTTTTTAGATGGTAATTTTGAATCTGATCATCACCCGATGATTTTTTGTTTTTTAAACGTTTGATTATATTTTTTATTTCGGTATTAGACACAAGATCTATGTCCTCAGGAGAGGTTTCGATTAACAAGATGTCTTGTGCAATGTTTTGAATTTTGTTTTGTACGACTTTTGGGGCTAGATTAGAACTAAGGAGGAATGCACTCTGGAAGGCTTCAGCTAAGAGGTTTGCTTTGTCAGTGTTGTTGTTTACTGGTCGTCCGTTTTCGTCCGCTAATGTGGGGATGTTTTGGCTCGATTTTTTGAATTTTTTTAATTCATTCCAAATCGTAAGGTGATCGAGTTTTTTTAATTTGTCGTTTTTGTCTAGTATATTAATGTCGGCTATTTTTGCTTCTAGAGTTTTTTGTAATGTTTTACGCGTGTTGAGATAAGCACTTTGGGCAGTTTTTTGATATCGATGCCTACAGTATTTTATTAGTTTTTGGAGATGTCTAACTTCGTTATTGATAATTAGTTTGAGTTTGTTGTTTAATGGTTTTTTAGGGATGTATAGACTGTCTGCTTGTAATATGGAGTTTGTGAGTATGGAGATGTATTTGTCAATGTCGGAGTTAGTCAGTATGTTAATTTGCTTGGGAATGTCATTTTGAATATATTTTCTGAATTCCTTCCAGTTTGCACCCTCCAAGTTTGCAATCATACGATGTTGTGGTTTGGGGAGCGTATGTTTGATAATATTTAGCACCGGGAGATGATCAGATTCAGGACCATCTATTATTGAGCAAGTTGGGGTTAGAGTATTTGTGATGGTGACGTCTAACATGGCATCGGGATTAAGTCTGGTGTAGCTACCGGGAATGTTGAATGAAAAATTTAAATTTTCATCAAACCATTCCCCTAGCACAATGCCATTTTTGTTATTTTTTTTGGAATTGGTTAAATTTTTGTTATGTGCATTTAAATCACCCATCATATATAGTTTTGGAATATTATGTGTTATTATGTAAAGATCGTTTTTGTCAAGTACCTGTGATGGTGTGTATACTGCGTATAGGTTGGCTTCCAGGCTGTCAATGTAGATGGCGACACTTTCGATTGTTGTGGTTTGTGGCACTGGTAGTAGATGGTGCTGAATGTTATTTTTGATAATGATAGCGACACCTCCCGCGTTGCCAGTGATTCTGTCATTTCTGTACGTGGTAAAACCTCTAATGGAGAATTTGTGTTTGGGTTTTAGCCACGTTTCTGTAAGAACTAAAATGTCCACTTTTTCACTCACTAGCATTGCTTTAATTGAGTTGATCTTGTTTTTAACACTGCGAATATTGAGGTTCACTATCCTCATTTTAGGTTTGCAGCGAAACTAGCTAGGGCTTGAATTCTAGCCATAGGGTCTGTATTAGCACGCATGATTGATGTTAATTCACGCACTTGAATAATTAGTTGTTTTATGTCACATACACTATTTAAAATATTAAGTTCACTCATTAGAGTTGTAAAGTCACTGTGAGCACTGTTTGAATTTAATGTTGGTTGCTGTGGGTTAATTCCAATATTTGAAGTTGTTTGATGGTTTTGCATTTCCTCTCTTTGGGCAGTACGTTGAGCCCACACGTTGAATTTGGGTGCTGGAGCAGGTATAAATCTTTGTGAATTTTTTAAGCGACGTTCTTCTAATTTTTTCAAGTAACCTACGTATGTAGGACATTTTTTAAAATTGGCCGGATGATCACCCTGACAATTTATACATTTAGGTGTTGTTTGGGTATCTTTTGTGCAATCCTTTGTTTCGTGTTCACCTAAACATTTGACACATTTTGGTTTGAGAAAACAATTTGAGGCACTGTGTCCGAATGCCTGGCAATGAAAACATTGAGTTGGGCCGCTTCCTCTTTGATATTTTGCCCAATAAATTTTAGTTGATAGTAACGTGCTGATACGACGTATTTGTTGGAATGATGTTGTAGATGGAAAATCCACTTTGTATAGATGCTTGTTTTGATTTTTTATGTTCATCTTGAACACATTAGTGGTTGGAACGTTTAGGTCCTCGAGTTCCTCTTGGATTTCTTCGATTGATGCGTTATATAAACCATGTAATACGCAAGAAAATGGTTTATCACTCTTCATTGTATAAGTGTGAAACGGTAATTTTTCGTTTATCAACTGATTTTTGATGTTTAAAAAATCATCGTTAGAATATGTGTGGATTTGTGTTGTTGTACCGACGTTCTTGAGGTGGAAGCCGTTTGGGCAAAATTGTTTAATAAGCTCGGCGAATTTTTTTGGTTTAGGAACCGTTCTGTGTAAAATTATTGGTGGAGGTTTTGGAGCCTTTTTCTCCTTTTTTTCTGGATTTGTTTTAGATGCTGATGGTGTTGCGTTGTTTGGTGTTTGATTATTAATTACTGGATGGCCAACCTTACCTTGCGGTAATTTTGGAAGGCCATCATTAATGTCATCATCATCCGATAGTAATGCCGCGAATTTATTATGTAGTGTTACTTCTTCAGGTGTTGAAGGACGTGGTCTTTTTGATCCTGAACTTGCATTTGAATTTGTACGTATTCTTGAATCACTGTTGTTTTTGGATGTGTTTTTGTTGCGTTTTTCGACAACTTGCCAGTCTGGCGATGTGGAAGCACTCCCACCAGGGAGGCTTTCGTCGTCGTCCATCTGGACGATGTTATGAATTGGTACTTGGTGCACTTTCACAATTGTTCTAGTGGTGTACCTTTACTCTTATTTAAATAAAAAATAAAAATTACTCACAAAAAGTAAATAATTTTTTATAAAAAATAAGTTACTCTTTTGTATTTTATCAAATACTAGAATAGTATTTATTTCCACTGACTTTGAATTTTACACTTGAAAAATTAAAACTGATCACTTCACTTGATAACATTATATGTGCACTGAACGGTGTTCACTGAACGAGCTGCCCAGCGTGTCGTGTATACAACTAGCGTATTATATACGCGAAGATGGATATAACAATAAAAATGAATACTACTCTCTGATTGGCTAAAAATAATACTATAAGGTGATTGGTTTATTTTTAAAGTTTTATATTTTATAAATATTATAAATTAAAATACCCAAATAACATTTTAAACATTTATGTTACAATCCCCGTAACGTACACATCTGTGTGATTATATTTACAAAAAAAAATATTAATTAAATAAATTTATTCGCTATGTCTGGACGAGGTAAAGGTGGTAAAGTAAAGGGAAAGGCAAAGTCAAGATCAAGCCGAGCAGGATTACAATTTCCTGTTGGAAGAATTCACAGATTATTACGAAAAGGAAATTATGCTGAACGAGTAGGTGCTGGTGCCCCAGTATATTTGGCTGCTGTTATGGAATATTTGGCTGCAGAAGTTCTCGAGTTAGCTGGTAATGCTGCCCGTGATAACAAAAAAACACGTATCATTCCACGTCATTTACAATTGGCAATTCGTAATGATGAAGAATTAAATAAATTATTATCTGGTGTAACAATTGCTCAAGGTGGTGTATTACCAAACATTCAAGCAGTGTTATTACCAAAGAAAACTGAAAAGAAAGCATAAATTAAAAACATTGCATTAATTTTTATAATAATAATACATCGATCATAGGCCTTTTAATAAAAGGCCACAAATTTATTTAAAATAAGAGTAAAAATTATTTTTATAAATAATATATTATAATATTTTTTTAAAGAATCAATTTAAATAATTATAAATTAATGATTCTTTTTTTTTTTTTCTTTTTTTATATGTTATTATGGAAATAATTCATCATATTATGATGACATTTAGGTAACATATTATAAGAATATTCATAAAATATTATCAAAATAATATTGTATTATGATGATATTTAGACAAAATATTATAAGAATATACACAAAATATTATCAAAATAATATCATTAGATAACAAAACTGTTCATGATACTCATACCTTTACTAGAGATAAAAGTATCAGGATGCACTTGTATTAATACATATTATCACAACATCACAAAATATTTTTTAAAAGGAAAAATTTTTTTAAAATTATTATAAAATTTGATTGAATTAAATTTCAATTTATTTTTTTAATAATTAAAGAAAAAAAAAAAAAAAAGCATATAAACTTTCTATTGAAAATGTTATTTTAAACTAGATGGCCAAGTGAACTTCGTTACACAAACAATATATGACGTATTCGTTATTTAAATAATCAGTATCCTTTGATATTATATCAATACGTTACTCTCTTCTTTTGATACATATTAATAAAATTTCAATTTATAAGATTTTATGTCAATTATATAAATAATATTATAAATTTTCTAAATACATAAGTTAAGTAACAAAAAATTTGAATAACAAGATAAATTTATATATTATGTTTTAATACTCGATACTATAATATATCGCATCCGTTACCAATTATTCGGTATCCTTTGATTTATACACAGAATGAACTAAAAATATATATCAAATTTATTTTATTTATTTATATATTTAATATTATTATTATTATTTTATATTACAAAGTTTCTTAACGAAGCTTACAATGATTTCTCATATCGTACTTAACAAAATTATTTAGATCATATAAAATTTAAATTGTTAAAAAATTTGTATATTTATTATTATTATTATTTATTTTTATTAAAATTACATAACATAAAATTAATAATATTTTAATAATTATATAAATTAATTCTTATTTAAAATAATCTTATATTAATCTCAACAAATACTCTAATAATATATTTTGTCATAAATTTTTTTATATTTAAAATAAATATTATAATATATAAATACTTATATCAGTATAAAATTTCTTTATATAATTATGAAAAAATTAATTTAATAGTTAATTATTGATATTAATGCATAAATAAAAGTATTTTCTAATGAAATATATTTTGTCAATGTTCGATTAACACATTTCATAATAATACGTTTTCATTATTGACAAAAAAAGTTTTTCTAAAAATGAAATCTTATACTATAATATATATATTTATATATTAAATTTTTTAATTATTTATATACTAATAATTTATAATAAATCGATATTAAATAAAAAATAAAAATATATACTTTTTAAGTTTACCTTAAAAATATTATTGTTTTGTATGATTGAAATAATTAATATTAAACTATGTTTATTAATAATTGTTAATAAAAAAATTAAATATATTTTAATTTATAAAATAAATATTATTATTAAATTTATAATTTATTATTTTATATATTATAGAAATTGAAAAAATAAATCATGTTTACTACGACAGTAAATTAGAAATACTATTTAATTTTTATGTGTTTTCTACATGGTACTTTGACTTACATAGGGACTTATATTATTGTGAATAATGATATAATTGAAAACCTTTATTTTTTATTTGATAGAATTATTATATTTTATCATTTAAATATTTATAATAAATACATTATTTTTATAAAGTAAAAAAATATGGCCGAAGAAAATTCTACAGCTGTTGCAGCAACTGCGGTTACTGCTGCTTCTACAACACCAACAAAAAAAGCAACAGCTTCTGGTGCTAAACGTACAAAACAACATTCAAAACCAACACATCCACGTACATCAGAAATGGTTGTTAACGCAATTAAAAATGTAAAAGAACGTGGTGGTTCATCATTACAAGCAATTAAAAAATATTTAGCTGCAAATTATAAAGTGGATTCTGATAAAATTTCACCATTTATTAAAAAATATTTAAAAGCTGCTGTAACTGAGGGAGCCTTGGTACAAACTAAAGGTAAAGGTGCATCTGGTTCATTCAAATTGGCTGCTTCCGCTTCATCTAATTCTTCAGCTAAATCAAAAGTATCCAAAAAAGAAAGTGGAGCAAAAGGTTCAGCAAAGAGTGCTAAAAGTAAACGGGCACCAAAAGAAAAGAAAGCCACAACTACATCATTGGCAGCCAAAAAGCCTAAAGCAAAAAAAGCGACTCCATCATCATCAACTGCTGCTAAAAAAGTTACTGCAAAATCATCAGCGGCATCAAAAAAAGCACCAGTTAAAGCAAAACCAGCAAAAAGTACAAAATCCGCTGCCAAAAGTAGCCCTGCTCGTAAACCGAAAGCACCAAAAGCTAAGAAAGCTTCTGTTGCCAAATCATCTCCTACAAAAATTAAAAAAGCAGCACCAAAAAAGAAATGATCTGTTACTTTAATAATATATTGAAATATTTCATTATTTTTGCTAAAAAATGAAAATAACATAGGCCTTAATACAGGCCACAAATTAATATTTGATAAGAGTAAATTATTTTTTGTATAAATATTTTATAAAATAATAGTTAAGAAACATTTGCCACAGTCAGTACCACGGATGGGTGGCCACTTGAGAATACTGTGTGCGGTTGCATTTTTATTTAAAATATATGGTATAATAAATAAGTATATATTTAAATTGATTACTTCATTGAAAATTTTAATAATATACTTTAATATTAATGATATTTATGAAAAATATATATTTGTAAAAATTTTCATTTATTACTGGCAACAGCCATACCACGTTGAAAACACCGGTTCTCGTCCAACCTATAATAGTAAATAAAAGTTTTGTAATATATGTTATGTATGTAATGTATTGTATTTTTAAATGTTGATTAATAAACTGTTTTTGAATTTGAATTGGTTCTCGTCCGATCACCGAAGTTAAGCAACATTGGGCACAGTCAGTACTTGGATGGGTGACCGCTTGGGAACACTGTGTGCGGTTGCCTTTTTATATTAAAAATATAAATTATTTTTCTTCTTTTCTTTTTTTTTACACACCATATATAAATATATGTTATTTAGAAATGTAAACCTTTTATATTATTCGTCAACAAATAAATATTATTTTTTGTATAAAATTTTATTGCATTTATAACTCATATCATGGTTACTTTAAAGCGAGAAGTTTTTTTAATATTTCAAATGAATATAAAATAATATAAATTTTATGAAATTTATTTATTTTTAGAAATAGCAATCGCTTATAATTATAACAAAATTTTAATAATGTTTAATTTTATTTCAATAATTTATATATATATATATATATATATATTTTTTAATAAAAATAATATACTCTTATTTAATAATATATGTTGGTCCTATATATAGGACCGAAAATATTTCTTATTTGTTTTTTTTTTTTTAAATTGTCATTTAAAACGCTTATGCACGTTCTCCACGAATACGTCTTGCCAATTGTATATCCTTAGGCATAATTGTAACACGCTTTGCATGAATTGCGCATAAATTGGTATCTTCAAATAAACCTACTAAATAGGCTTCACTAGCTTCTTGTAATGCCATAACAGCTGAACTTTGGAAACGTAAATCGGTTTTAAAATCTTGTGCAATTTCACGTACTAAACGTTGGAATGGTAATTTACGAATTAACAATTCAGTACTTTTTTGATAACGACGAATTTCTCGTAAAGCTACTGTACCAGGACGATATCTGTGTGGTTTTTTTACTCCACCAGTTGCTGGTGCACTTTTACGTGCAGCTTTCGTTGCTAATTGTTTTCTTGGTGCTTTACCACCAGTTGATTTACGTGCAGTTTGCTTGGTTCTAGCCATTTTCAAATAATAATGTTTTTACAAAAAAACACACAATTTTAAAAATTATATTCGACAATTTGATACTACAAAGTCAAATGTTTAAATGCGAAATAAATGTGTTGTATTTATATTTATATGAAATTTCAAAATTTTTGTTGTCATATCCTATTGGATAGCTATCAGAGTATGGACTAATCAAATTGTATAGGCGTGGCTTAAAAAATCTTTAATGCTTTATATAAAAAGGCACAATTGTACCGGCGCTCACATACATTACAATACTTGTGAGGTTAACACACGTGTTATCCGTTCGTTAAAATATTGTAAATAATTTTTTATTAAAATGACTGGCAGAGGAAAAGGTGGAAAGGGTCTTGGAAAAGGGGGTGCAAAACGTCATAGAAAAGTTTTGCGTGATAATATCCAAGGTATTACAAAACCTGCAATTCGTCGTTTAGCACGACGAGGTGGAGTAAAACGTATCTCTGGTTTAATTTATGAAGAAACACGTGGTGTACTTAAAGTATTCCTTGAAAATGTTATTCGGGATGCTGTTACATATACTGAACACGCAAAACGTAAAACAGTTACAGCTATGGATGTTGTATATGCATTAAAACGACAAGGTCGTACTTTGTATGGTTTTGGAGGTTAAGAAAATATAATAATTTACTTAAAATATTTAGTAAATTTATTAAAGAATATTTAATACATCCGGTAAATTTAAACAGGCTTTCCTTTTTGGGAAGCCACTAATTTTATTTATATAAGAGTAAATAAATTTGTTAATAAATATAACATATTATATAATTTGTTTACAACAAATTATTTTGTTTATAACATACATTACCAAATATTTTTATTTATTTTTTTTTTTTATTGTAATATATCTGCAATAATAAATTATAATTTGTATATTATCTATTTTATTTTACAATAACTTATTGAATTTTTGAAAAAATTTTATTATAAATTAATATACTATTATATTTTTTATATATACAAGTTAAGAGTAACAAGTATCGATAGGAGATTATCGAATTTATAACTAATAAAACATTTCGCCTTAATCAAAGAAAATAAAGATTTTGCTATACCATTTTTTATACTTTCAATAAATAATTTATTATTAAATTTTTATTATTTCATTTATTTTTTAAAATTATTAAAAATATTTTTCTAATAATTATAAGCGTACATAAACAAGTAGTAAATGTAAAATGAAAATAATAAAGGTAATGTAATGCATTTGCATTACACTGATTTACGATATATATTCCGCGATATCCTTTATTATATTTAAAATTAATAATATTGATATACTAATAATAGATATATTCAAGCTATTAATATATAAAATTTTATATTAAATATGATATTAATAATTGTTTATTTTATTTTTTTGTATATATAAAAATAATTTACTCTTATTTAAAAAATTTGATGGCTCTCTTAAAAAGAGAGCCGTTTTTATATGTTGATGTATTTTTATGTTATCAATTAAATAATATTTTCGATTTATTTATTTTGAACTTGTATATTTTGTAACAGCTTTAGTACCTTCACTAACAGCGTGCTTTGCCAATTCACCAGGTAATAATAATCGAACTGCGGTTTGAATTTCCCGACTTGTGATTGTTGAACGTTTATTATAATGTGCTAAACGTGATGCTTCAGCAGCAATACGTTCAAAAATATCATTAACAAAACTGTTCATGATACTCATAGCTTTACTAGAGATACCAGTATCAGGATGCACTTGTTTTAATACTTTGTAAATGTAAATTGCATATGATTCCTTGCGCTTCCTCTTCTTTTTCTTATCACTCTTTGATATATTTTTTTGAGCTTTGCCAGCTTTTTTTGCTGCTTTTCCACTTGTTTTTGGTGGCATTGTTACAAACAATTAATATACACAGATAGTTACAGAACACCAGTCAGTATATGTATGAGCGTGTCGTGTATACAACTAGCGTATTATATACGCGAAGATGGATATAACAATAAAAATGAATACTACTCTCTGATTGGCTGAAAATAATACTATAAGGTGATTGGTTTATTTTTAAAGTTTTATATTTTACACAGAATGAACTAAAAATATATATCAAATTTATTTTATTTATTTATATATTTAATATTATTATTATTATTTTATATTACAAAGTTTCTTAACGAAGCTTACAATGATTTCTCATATCGTACTTAACAAAATTATTTAGATCATATAAAATTTAAATTGTTAAAAAATTTGTATATTTATTATTATTATTATTTATTTTTATTAAAATTACATAACATAAAATTAATAATATTTTAATAATTATATAAATTAATTCTTATTTAAAATAATCTTATATTAATCTCAACAAATACTCTAATAATATATTTTGTCATAAATTTTTTTATATTTAAAATAAATATTATAATATATAAATACTTATATCAGTATAAAATTTCTTTATATAATTATGAAAAAATTAATTTAATAGTTAATTATTGATATTAATGCATAAATAAAAGTATTTTCTAATGAAATATATTTTGTCAATGTTCGATTAACACATTTCATAATAATACGTTTTCATTATTGACAAAAAAAGTTTTTCTAAAAATGAAATCTTATACTATAATATATATATTTATATATTAAATTTTTTAATTATTTATATACTAATAATTTATAATAAATCGATATTAAATAAAAAATAAAAATATATACTTTTTAAGTTTACCTTAAAAATATTATTGTTTTGTATGATTGAAATAATTAATATTAAACTATGTTTATTAATAATTGTTAATAAAAAAATTAAATATATTTTAATTTATAAAATAAATATTATTATTAAATTTATAATTTATTATTTTATATATTATAGAAATTGAAAAAATAAATCATGTTTACTACGACAGTAAATTAGAAATACTATTTAATTTTTATGTGTTTTCTACATGGTACTTTGACTTACATAGGGACTTATATTATTGTGAATAATGATATAATTGAAAACCTTTATTTTTTATTTGATAGAATTATTATATTTTATCATTTAAATATTTATAATAAATACATTATTTTTATAAAGTAAAAAAATATGGCCGAAGAAAATTCTACAGCTGTTGCAGCAACTGCGGTTACTGCTGCTTCTACAACACCAACAAAAAAAGCAACAGCTTCTGGTGCTAAACGTACAAAACAACATTCAAAACCAACACATCCACGTACATCAGAAATGGTTGTTAACGCAATTAAAAATTTAAAAGAACGTGGTGGTTCATCATTACAAGCAATTAAAAAATATTTAGCTGCAAATTATAAAGTGGATTCTGATAAAATTTCACCATTTATTAAAAAATATTTAAAAGCTGCTGTAACTGAGGGAGCCTTGGTACAAACTAAAGGTAAAGGTGCATCTGGTTCATTCAAATTGGCTGCTTCCGCTTCATCTAATTCTTCAGCTAAATCAAAAGTCCAAAAAAGAAAGTGGAGCAAAAGGTTCAGCAAAGAGTGCTAAAAGTAAACGGGCACCAAAAGAAAAGAAAGCCACAACTACATCATTGGCAGCCAAAAAGCCTAAAGCAAAAAAAGCGACTCCATCATCATCAACTGCTGCTAAAAAAGTTACTGCAAAATCATCAGCGGCATCAAAAAAAGCACCAGTTAAAGCAAAACCAGCAAAAAGTACAAAATCCGCTGCCAAAAGTAGCCCTGCTCGTAAACCGAAAGCACCAAAAGCTAAGAAAGCTTCTGTTGCCAAATCATCTCCTACAAAAATTAAAAAAGCAGCACCAAAAAAGAAATGATCTGTTACTTTAATAATATATTGAAATATTTCATTATTTTTGCTAAAAAATGAAAATAACATAGGCCTTAATACAGGCCACAAATTAATATTTGATAAGAGTAAATTATTTTTTGTATAAATATTTTATAAAATAATAGTTAAGAAACATTTGCCACAGTCAGTACCACGGATGGGTGGCCACTTGAGAATACTGTGTGCGGTTGCATTTTTATTTAAAATATATGGTATAATAAATAAGTATATATTTAAATTGATTACTTCATTGAAAATTTTAATAATATACTTTAATATTAATGATATTTATGAAAAATATATATTTGTAAAAATTTTCATTTATTACTGGCAACAGCCATACCACGTTGAAAACACCGGTTCTCGTCCGATCACCGAAGTTAAGCAACATTGGGCACAGTCAGTACTTGGATGGGTGACCGCTTGGGAACACTGTGTGCGGTTGCCTTTTTATATTAAAAATATAAATTATTTTTCTTCTTTTCTTTTTTTTTACACACCATATATAAATATATGTTATTTAGAAATGTAAACCTTTTATATTATTCGTCAACAAATAAATATTATTTTTTGTATAAAATTTTATTGCATTTATAACTCATATCATGGTTACTTTAAAGCGAGAAGTTTTTTTAATATTTCAAATGAATATAAAATAATATAAATTTTATGAAATTTATTTATTTTTAGAAATAGCAATCGCTTATAATTATAACAAAATTTTAATAATGTTTAATTTTATTTCAATAATTTATATATATATATATATATATATATATTTTTTAATAAAAATAATATACTCTTATTTAATAATATATGTTGGTCCTATATATAGGACCGAAAATATTTCTTATTTGTTTTTTTTTTTTTTAAATTGTCATTTAAAACGCTTATGCACGTTCTCCACGAATACGTCTTGCCAATTGTATATCCTTAGGCATAATTGTAACACGCTTTGCATGAATTGCGCATAAATTGGTATCTTCAAATAAACCTACTAAATAGGCTTCACTAGCTTCTTGTAATGCCATAACAGCTGAACTTTGGAAACGTAAATCGGTTTTAAAATCTTGTGCAATTTCACGTACTAAACGTTGGAATGGTAATTTACGAATTAACAATTCAGTACTTTTTTGATAACGACGAATTTCTCGTAAAGCTACTGTACCAGGACGATATCTGTGTGGTTTTTTTACTCCACCAGTTGCTGGTGCACTTTTACGTGCAGCTTTCGTTGCTAATTGTTTTCTTGGTGCTTTACCACCAGTTGATTTACGTGCAGTTTGCTTGGTTCTAGCCATTTTCAAATAATAATGTTTTTACAAAAAAACACACAATTTTTAAAATTATATTCGACAATTTGATACTACAAAGTCAAATGTTTAAATGCGAAATAAATGTGTTGTATTTATATTTATATGAAATTTCAAAATTTTTGTTGTCATATCCTATTGGATAGCTATCAGAGTATGGACTAATCAAATTGTATAGGCGTGGCTTAAAAAATCTTTAATGCTTTATATAAAAAGGCACAATTGTACCGGCGCTCACATACATTACAATACTTGTGAGGTTAACACACGTGTTATCCGTTCGTTAAAATATTGTAAATAATTTTTTATTAAAATGACTGGCAGAGGAAAAGGTGGAAAGGGTCTTGGAAAAGGGGGTGCAAAACGTCATAGAAAAGTTTTGCGTGATAATATCCAAGGTATTACAAAACCTGCAATTCGTCGTTTAGCACGACGAGGTGGAGTAAAACGTATCTCTGGTTTAATTTATGAAGAAACACGTGGTGTACTTAAAGTATTCCTTGAAAATGTTATTCGGGATGCTGTTACATATACTGAACACGCAAAACGTAAAACAGTTACAGCTATGGATGTTGTATATGCATTAAAACGACAAGGTCGTACTTTGTATGGTTTTGGAGGTTAAGAAAATATAATAATTTACTTAAAATATTTAGTAAATTTATTAAAGAATATTTAATACATCCGATAAATTTAAACAGGCTTTCCTTTTTGGGAAGCCACTAATTTTATTTATATAAGAGTAAATAAATTTGTTAATAAATATAACATATTATATAATTTGTTTACAACAAATTATTTTGTTTATAACATACATTACCAAATATTTTTATTTATTTTTTTTTTTTTTATTGTAATATATCTGCAATAATAAATTATAATTTGTATATTATCTATTTTATTTTACAATAACTTATTGAATTTTTGAAAAAATTTTATTATAAATTAATATACTATTATATTTTTTATATATACAAGTTAAGAGTAACAAGTATCGATAGGAGATTATCGAATTTATAACTAATAAAACATTTCGCCTTAATCAAAGAAAATAAAGATTTTGCTATACCATTTTTTATACTTTCAATAAATAATTTATTATTAAATTTTTATTATTTCATTTATTTTTTAAAATTATTAAAAATATTTTTCTAATAATTATAAGCGTACATAAACAAGTAGTAAATGTAAAATGAAAATAATAAAGGTAATGTAATGCATTTGCATTACACTGATTTACGATATATATTCCGCGATATCCTTTATTATATTTAAAATTAATAATATTGATATACTAATAATAGATATATTCAAGCTATTAATATATAAAATTTTATATTAAATATGATATTAATAATTGTTTATTTTATTTTTTTGTATATATAAAAATAATTTACTCTTATTTAAAAAATTTGATGGCTCTCTTAAAAAGAGAGCCGTTTTTATATGTTGATGTATTTTTATGTTATCAATTAAATAATATTTTCGATTTATTTATTTTGAACTTGTATATTTTGTAACAGCTTTAGTACCTTCACTAACAGCGTGCTTTGCCAATTCACCAGGTAATAATAATCGAACTGCGGTTTGAATTTCCCGACTTGTGATTGTTGAACGTTTATTATAATGTGCTAAACGTGATGCTTCAGCAGCAATACGTTCAAAAATATCATTAACAAAACTGTTCATGATACTCATAGCTTTACTAGAGATACCAGTATCAGGATGCACTTGTTTTAATACTTTGTAAATGTAAATTGCATATGATTCCTTGCGCTTCCTCTTCTTTTTCTTATCACTCTTTGATATATTTTTTTGAGCTTTGCCAGCTTTTTTTGCTGCTTTTCCACTTGTTTTTGGTGGCATTGTTACAAACAATTAATATACACAGATAGTTACAGAACACCAGTCAGTATATGTATGAGCGTGTCGTGTATACAACTAGCGTATTATATACGCGAAGATGGATATAACAATAAAAATGAATACTACTCTCTGATTGGCTAAAAATAATACTATAAGGTGATTGGTTTATTTTTAAAGTTTTATATTTTATAAATATTATAAATTAAAATACCCAAATAACATTTTAAACATTTATGTTACAATCCCCGTAACGTACACATCTGTGTGATTATATTTACAAAAAAAAATATTAATTAAATAAATTTATTCGCTATGTCTGGACGAGGTAAAGGTGGTAAAGTAAAGGGAAAGGCAAAGTCAAGATCAAGCCGAGCAGGATTACAATTTCCTGTTGGAAGAATTCACAGATTATTACGAAAAGGAAATTATGCTGAACGAGTAGGTGCTGGTGCCCCAGTATATTTGGCTGCTGTTATGGAATATTTGGCTGCAGAAGTTCTCGAGTTAGCTGGTAATGCTGCCCGTGATAACAAAAAAACACGTATCATTCCACGTCATTTACAATTGGCAATTCGTAATGATGAAGAATTAAATAAATTATTATCTGGTGTAACAATTGCTCAAGGTGGTGTATTACCAAACATTCAAGCAGTGTTATTACCAAAGAAAACTGAAAAGAAAGCATAAATTAAAAACATTGCATTAATTTTTATAATAATAATACATCGATCATAGGCCTTTTAATAAAAGGCCACAAATTTATTTAAAATAAGAGTAAAAATTATTTTTATAAATAATATATTATAATATTTTTTTAAAGAATCAATTTAAATAATTATAAATTAATGATTCTTTTTTTTTTTTTCTTTTTTTATATGTTATTATGGAAATAATTCATCATATTATGATGACATTTAGGTAACATATTATAAGAATATTCATAAAATATTATCAAAATAATATTGTATTATGATGATATTTAGACAAAATATTATAAGAATATACACAAAATATTATCAAAATAATATCATTAGATAACAAAACTGTTCATGATACTCATACCTTTACTAGAGATAAAAGTATCAGGATGCACTTGTATTAATACATATTATCACAACATCACAAAATATTTTTTAAAAGGAAAAATTTTTTTAAAATTATTATAAAATTTGATTGAATTAAATTTCAATTTATTTTTTTAATAATTAAAAAAAAAAAAAAAACAAAGCATATAAACTTTCTATTGAAAATGTTATTTTAAACTAGATGGCCAAGTGAACTTCGTTACACAAACAATATATGACGTATTCGTTATTTAAATAATCAGTATCCTTTGATATTATATCAATACGTTACTCTCTTCTTTTGATACATATTAATAAAATTTCAATTTATAAGATTTTATGTCAATTATATAAATAATATTATAAATTTTCTAAATACATAAGTTAAGTAACAAAAAATTTGAATAACAAGATAAATTTATATATTATGTTTTAATACTCGATACTATAATATATCGCATCCGTTACCAATTATTCGGTATCCTTTGATTTATACACAGAATGAACTAAAAATATATATCAAATTTATTTTATTTATTTATATATTTAATATTATTATTATTATTTTATATTACAAAGTTTCTTAACGAAGCTTACAATGATTTCTCATATCGTACTTAACAAAATTATTTAGATCATATAAAATTTAAATTGTTAAAAAATTTGTATATTTATTATTATTATTATTTATTTTTATTAAAATTACATAACATAAAATTAATAATATTTTAATAATTATATAAATTAATTCTTATTTAAAATAATCTTATATTAATCTCAACAAATACTCTAATAATATATTTTGTCATAAATTTTTTTATATTTAAAATAAATATTATAATATATAAATACTTATATCAGTATAAAATTTCTTTATATAATTATGAAAAAATTAATTTAATAGTTAATTATTGATATTAATGCATAAATAAAAGTATTTTCTAATGAAATATATTTTGTCAATGTTCGATTAACACATTTCATAATAATACGTTTTCATTATTGACAAAAAAAGTTTTTCTAAAAATGAAATCTTATACTATAATATATATATTTATATATTAAATTTTTTAATTATTTATATACTAATAATTTATAATAAATCGATATTAAATAAAAAATAAAAATATATACTTTTTAAGTTTACCTTAAAAATATTATTGTTTTGTATGATTGAAATAATTAATATTAAACTATGTTTATTAATAATTGTTAATAAAAAAATTAAATATATTTTAATTTATAAAATAAATATTATTATTAAATTTATAATTTATTATTTTATATATTATAGAAATTGAAAAAATAAATCATGTTTACTACGACAGTAAATTAGAAATACTATTTAATTTTTATGTGTTTTCTACATGGTACTTTGACTTACATAGGGACTTATATTATTGTGAATAATGATATAATTGAAAACCTTTATTTTTTATTTGATAGAATTATTATATTTTATCATTTAAATATTTATAATAAATACATTATTTTTATAAAGTAAAAAAATATGGCCGAAGAAAATTCTACAGCTGTTGCAGCAACTGCGGTTACTGCTGCTTCTACAACACCAACAAAAAAAGCAACAGCTTCTGGTGCTAAACGTACAAAACAACATTCAAAACCAACACATCCACGTACATCAGAAATGGTTGTTAACGCAATTAAAAATTTAAAAGAACGTGGTGGTTCATCATTACAAGCAATTAAAAAATATTTAGCTGCAAATTATAAAGTGGATTCTGATAAAATTTCACCATTTATTAAAAAATATTTAAAAGCTGCTGTAACTGAGGGAGCCTTGGTACAAACTAAAGGTAAAGGTGCATCTGGTTCATTCAAATTGGCTGCTTCCGCTTCATCTAATTCTTCAGCTAAATCAAAAGTATCCAAAAAAGAAAGTGGAGCAAAAGGTTCAGCAAAGAGTGCTAAAAGTAAACGGGCACCAAAAGAAAAGAAAGCCACAACTACATCATTGGCAGCCAAAAAGCCTAAAGCAAAAAAAGCGACTCCATCATCATCAACTGCTGCTAAAAAAGTTACTGCAAAATCATCAGCGGCATCAAAAAAAGCACCAGTTAAAGCAAAACCAGCAAAAAGTACAAAATCCGCTGCCAAAAGTAGCCCTGCTCGTAAACCGAAAGCACCAAAAGCTAAGAAAGCTTCTGTTGCCAAATCATCTCCTACAAAAATTAAAAAAGCAGCACCAAAAAAGAAATGATCTGTTACTTTAATAATATATTGAAATATTTCATTATTTTTGCTAAAAAATGAAAATAACATAGGCCTTAATACAGGCCACAAATTAATATTTGATAAGAGTAAATTATTTTTTGTATAAATATTTTATAAAATAATAGTTAAGAAACATTTGCCACAGTCAGTACCACGGATGGGTGGCCACTTGAGAATACTGTGTGCGGTTGCATTTTTATTTAAAATATATGGTATAATAAATAAGTATATATTTAAATTGATTACTTCATTGAAAATTTTAATAATATACTTTAATATTAATGATATTTATGAAAAATATATATTTGTAAAAATTTTCATTTATTACTGGCAACAGCCATACCACGTTGAAAACACCGGTTCTCGTCCGATCACCGAAGTTAAGCAACATTGGGCACAGTCAGTACTTGGATGGGTGACCGCTTGGGAACACTGTGTGCGGTTGCCTTTTTATATTAAAAATATAAATTATTTTTCTTCTTTTCTTTTTTTTTACACACCATATATAAATATATGTTATTTAGAAATGTAAACCTTTTATATTATTCGTCAACAAATAAATATTATTTTTTGTATAAAATTTTATTGCATTTATAACTCATATCATGGTTACTTTAAAGCGAGAAGTTTTTTTAATATTTCAAATGAATATAAAATAATATAAATTTTATGAAATTTATTTATTTTTAGAAATAGCAATCGCTTATAATTATAACAAAATTTTAATAATGTTTAATTTTATTTCAATAATTTATATATATATATATATATATATATATTTTTTAATAAAAATAATATACTCTTATTTAATAATATATGTTGGTCCTATATATAGGACCGAAAATATTTCTGATTTGTTTTTTTTTTTTTTAAATTGTCATTTAAAACGCTTATGCACGTTCTCCACGAATACGTCTTGCCAATTGTATATCCTTAGGCATAATTGTAACACGCTTTGCATGAATTGCGCATAAATTGGTATCTTCAAATAAACCTACTAAATAGGCTTCACTAGCTTCTTGTAATGCCATAACAGCTGAACTTTGGAAACGTAAATCGGTTTTAAAATCTTGTGCAATTTCACGTACTAAACGTTGGAATGGTAATTTACGAATTAACAATTCAGTACTTTTTTGATAACGACGAATTTCTCGTAAAGCTACTGTACCAGGACGATATCTGTGTGGTTTTTTTACTCCACCAGTTGCTGGTGCACTTTTACGTGCAGCTTTCGTTGCTAATTGTTTTCTTGGTGCTTTACCACCAGTTGATTTACGTGCAGTTTGCTTGGTTCTAGCCATTTTCAAATAATAATGTTTTTACAAAAAAACACACAATTTTAAAAATTATATTCGACAATTTGATACTACAAAGTCAAATGTTTAAATGCGAAATAAATGTGTTGTATTTATATTTATATGAAATTTCAAAATTTTTGTTGTCATATCCTATTGGATAGCTATCAGAGTATGGACTAATCAAATTGTATAGGCGTGGCTTAAAAAATCTTTAATGCTTTATATAAAAAGGCACAATTGTACCGGCGCTCACATACATTACAATACTTGTGAGGTTAACACACGTGTTATCCGTTCGTTAAAATATTGTAAATAATTTTTTATTAAAATGACTGGCAGAGGAAAAGGTGGAAAGGGTCTTGGAAAAGGGGGTGCAAAACGTCATAGAAAAGTTTTGCGTGATAATATCCAAGGTATTACAAAACCTGCAATTCGTCGTTTAGCACGACGAGGTGGAGTAAAACGTATCTCTGGTTTAATTTATGAAGAAACACGTGGTGTACTTAAAGTATTCCTTGAAAATGTTATTCGGGATGCTGTTACATATACTGAACACGCAAAACGTAAAACAGTTACAGCTATGGATGTTGTATATGCATTAAAACGACAAGGTCGTACTTTGTATGGTTTTGGAGGTTAAGAAAATATAATAATTTACTTAAAATATTTAGTAAATTTATTAAAGAATATTTAATACATCCGATAAATTTAAACAGGCTTTCCTTTTTGGGAAGCCACTAATTTTATTTATATAAGAGTAAATAAATTTGTTAATAAATATAACATATTATATAATTTGTTTACAACAAATTATTTTGTTTATAACATACATTACCAAATATTTTTATTTATTTTTTTTTTTTTTATTGTAATATATCTGCAATAATAAATTATAATTTGTATATTATCTATTTTATTTTACAATAACTTATTGAATTTTTGAAAAAATTTTATTATAAATTAATATACTATTATATTTTTTATATATACAAGTTAAGAGTAACAAGTATCGATAGGAGATTATCGAATTTATAACTAATAAAACATTTCGCCTTAATCAAAGAAAATAAAGATTTTGCTATACCATTTTTTATACTTTCAATAAATAATTTATTATTAAATTTTTATTATTTCATTTATTTTTTAAAATTATTAAAAATATTTTTCTAATAATTATAAGCGTACATAAACAAGTAGTAAATGTAAAATGAAAATAATAAAGGTAATGTAATGCATTTGCATTACACTGATTTACGATATATATTCCGCGATATCCTTTATTATATTTAAAATTAATAATATTGATATACTAATAATAGATATATTCAAGCTATTAATATATAAAATTTTATATTAAATATGATATTAATAATTGTTTATTTTATTTTTTTGTATATATAAAAATAATTTACTCTTATTT
The DNA here is from genome assembly GCF_905475395.1 of Chrysoperla carnea. Taxonomy (NCBI): domain Eukaryota; kingdom Metazoa; phylum Arthropoda; class Insecta; order Neuroptera; family Chrysopidae; genus Chrysoperla; species Chrysoperla carnea. Next base: position 113,164 of record NW_025408211.1, read on the forward strand.
AAAAAATTTGACGGCTCTCTTAAAAAGAGAGCCGTTTTTATATGTTGATGTATTTTTATGTTATCAATTAAATAATATTTTCGATTTATTTATTTTGAACTTGTATATTTTGTAACAGCTTTAGTACCTTCACTAACAGCGTGCTTTGCCAATTCACCAGGTAATAATAATCGAACTGCGGTTTGAATTTCCCGACTTGTGATTGTTGAACGTTTATTATAATGTGCTAAACGTGATGCTTCAGCAGCAATACGTTCAAAAATATCATTAACAAAACTGTTCATGATACTCATAGCTTTACTAGAGATACCAGTATCAGGATGCACTTGTTTTAATACTTTGTAAATGTAAATTGCATATGATTCCTTGCGCTTCCTCTTCTTTTTCTTATCACTCTTTGATATATTTTTTTGAGCTTTGCCAGCTTTTTTTGCTGCTTTTCCACTTGTTTTTGGTGGCATTGTTACAAACAATTAATATACACAGATAGTTACAGAACACCAGTCAGTATATGTATGAGCGTGTCGTGTATACAACTAGCGTATTATATACGCGAAGATCGATATAACAATAAAAATGAATACTACTCTCTGATTGGCTAAAAATAATACTATAAGGTGATTGGTTTATTTTTAAAGTTTTATATTTTATAAATATTATAAATTAAAATACCCAAATAACATTTTAAACATTTATGTTACAATCCCCGTAACGTACACATCTGTGTGATTATATTTACAAAAAAAAATATTAATTAAATAAATTTATTCGCTATGTCTGGACGAGGTAAAGGTGGTAAAGTAAAGGGAAAGGCAAAGTCAAGATCAAGCCGAGCAGGATTACAATTTCCTGTTGGAAGAATTCACAGATTATTACGAAAAGGAAATTATGCTGAACGAGTAGGTGCTGGTGCCCCAGTATATTTGGCTGCTGTTATGGAATATTTGGCTGCAGAAGTTCTCGAGTTAGCTGGTAATGCTGCCCGTGATAACAAAAAAACACGTATCATTCCACGTCATTTACAATTGGCAATTCGTAATGATGAAGAATTAAATAAATTATTATCTGGTGTAACAATTGCTCAAGGTGGTGTATTACCAAACATTCAAGCAGTGTTATTACCAAAGAAAACTGAAAAGAAAGCATAAATTAAAAACATTGCATTAATTTTTATAATAATAATACATCGATCATAGGCCTTTTAATAAAAGGCCACAAATTTATTTAAAATAAGAGTAAAAATTATTTTTATAAATAATATATTATAATATTTTTTTAAAGAATCAATTTAAATAATTATAAATTAATGATTCTTTTTTTTTTTTTCTTTTTTTATATGTTATTATGGAAATAATTCATCATATTATGATGACATTTAGGTAACATATTATAAGAATATTCATAAAATATTATCAAAATAATATTGTATTATGATGATATTTAGACAAAATATTATAAGAATATACACAAAATATTATCAAAATAATATCATTAGATAACAAAACTGTTCATGATACTCATACCTTTACTAGAGATAAAAGTATCAGGATGCACTTGTATTAATACATATTATCACAACATCACAAAATATTTTTTAAAAGGAAAAATTTTTTTAAAATTATTATAAAATTTGATTGAATTAAATTTCAATTTATTTTTTTAATAATTAAAGAAAAAAAAAAAACAAAGCATATAAACTTTCTATTGAAAATGTTATTTTAAACTAGATGGCCAAGTGAACTTCGTTACACAAACAATATATGACGTATTCGTTATTTAAATAATCAGTATCCTTTGATATTATATCAATACGTTACTCTCTTCTTTTGATACATATTAATAAAATTTCAATTTATAAGATTTTATGTCAATTATATAAATAATATTATAAATTTTCTAAATACATAAGTTAAGTAACAAAAAATTTGAATAACAAGATAAATTTATATATTATGTTTTAATACTCGATACTATAATATATCGCATCCGTTACCAATTATTCGGTATCCTTTGATTTATACACAGAATGAACTAAAAATATATATCAAATTTATTTTATTTATTTATATATTTAATATTATTATTATTATTTTATATTACAAAGTTTCTTAACGAAGCTTACAATGATTTCTCATATCGTACTTAACAAAATTATTTAGATCATATAAAATTTAAATTGTTAAAAAATTTGTATATTTATTATTATTATTATTTATTTTTATTAAAATTACATAACATAAAATTAATAATATTTTAATAATTATATAAATTAATTCTTATTTAAAATAATCTTATATTAATCTCAACAAATACTCTAATAATATATTTTGTCATAAATTTTTTTATATTTAAAATAAATATTATAATATATAAATACTTATATCAGTATAAAATTTCTTTATATAATTATGAAAAAATTAATTTAATAGTTAATTATTGATATTAATGCATAAATAAAAGTATTTTCTAATGAAATATATTTTGTCAATGTTCGATTAACACATTTCATAATAATACGTTTTCATTATTGACAAAAAAAGTTTTTCTAAAAATGAAATCTTATACTATAATATATATATTTATATATTAAATTTTTTAATTATTTATATACTAATAATTTATAATAAATCGATATTAAATAAAAAATAAAAATATATACTTTTTAAGTTTACCTTAAAAATATTATTGTTTTGTATGATTGAAATAATTAATATTAAACTATGTTTATTAATAATTGTTAATAAAAAAATTAAATATATTTTAATTTATAAAATAAATATTATTATTAAATTTATAATTTATTATTTTATATATTATAGAAATTGAAAAAATAAATCATGTTTACTACGACAGTAAATTAGAAATACTATTTAATTTTTATGTGTTTTCTACATGGTACTTTGACTTACATAGGGACTTATATTATTGTGAATAATGATATAATTGAAAACCTTTATTTTTTATTTGATAGAATTATTATATTTTATCATTTAAATATTTATAATAAATACATTATTTTTATAAAGTAAAAAAATATGGCCGAAGAAAATTCTACAGCTGTTGCAGCAACTGCGGTTACTGCTGCTTCTACAACACCAACAAAAAAAGCAACAGCTTCTGGTGCTAAACGTACAAAACAACATTCAAAACCAACACATCCACGTACATCAGAAATGGTTGTTAACGCAATTAAAAATTTAAAAGAACGTGGTGGTTCATCATTACAAGCAATTAAAAAATATTTAGCTGCAAATTATAAAGTGGATTCTGATAAAATTTCACCATTTATTAAAAAATATTTAAAAGCTGCTGTAACTGAGGGAGCCTTGGTACAAACTAAAGGTAAAGGTGCATCTGGTTCATTCAAATTGGCTGCTTCCGCTTCATCTAATTCTTCAGCTAAATCAAAAGTATCCAAAAAAGAAAGTGGAGCAAAAGGTTCAGCAAAGAGTGCTAAAAGTAAACGGGCACCAAAAGAAAAGAAAGCCACAACTACATCATTGGCAGCCAAAAAGCCTAAAGCAAAAAAAGCGACTCCATCATCATCAACTGCTGCTAAAAAAGTTACTGCAAAATCATCAGCGGCATCAAAAAAAGCACCAGTTAAAGCAAAACCAGCAAAAAGTACAAAATCCGCTGCCAAAAGTAGCCCTGCTCGTAAACCGAAAGCACCAAAAGCTAAGAAAGCTTCTGTTGCCAAATCATCTCCTACAAAAATTAAAAAAGCAGCACCAAAAAAGAAATGATCTGTTACTTTAATAATATATTGAAATATTTCATTATTTTTGCTAAAAAATGAAAATAACATAGGCCTTAATACAGGCCACAAATTAATATTTGATAAGAGTAAATTATTTTTTGTATAAATATTTTATAAAATAATAGTTAAGAAACATTTGCCACAGTCAGTACCACGGATGGGTGGCCACTTGAGAATACTGTGTGCGGTTGCATTTTTATTTAAAATATATGGTATAATAAATAAGTATATATTTAAATTGATTACTTCATTGAAAATTTTAATAATATACTTTAATATTAATGATATTTATGAAAAATATATATTTGTAAAAATTTTCATTTATTACTGGCAACAGCCATACCACGTTGAAAACACCGGTTCTCGTCCGATCACCGAAGTTAAGCAACATTGGGCACAGTCAGTACTTGGATGGGTGACCGCTTGGGAACACTGTGTGCGGTTGCCTTTTTATATTAAAAATATAAATTATTTTTCTTCTTTTCTTTTTTTTTACACACCATATATAAATATATGTTATTTAGAAATGTAAACCTTTTATATTATTCGTCAACAAATAAATATTATTTTTTGTATAAAATTTTATTGCATTTATAACTCATATCATGGTTACTTTAAAGCGAGAAGTTTTTTTAATATTTCAAATGAATATAAAATAATATAAATTTTATGAAATTTATTTATTTTTAGAAATAGCAATCGCTTATAATTATAACAAAATTTTAATAATGTTTAATTTTATTTCAATAATTTATATATATATATATATATATATATATTTTTTAATAAAAATAATATACTCTTATTTAATAATATATGTTGGTCCTATATATAGGACCGAAAATATTTCTGATTTGTTTTTTTTTTTTTTAAATTGTCATTTAAAACGCTTATGCACGTTCTCCACGAATACGTCTTGCCAATTGTATATCCTTAGGCATAATTGTAACACGCTTTGCATGAATTGCGCATAAATTGGTATCTTCAAATAAACCTACTAAATAGGCTTCACTAGCTTCTTGTAATGCCATAACAGCTGAACTTTGGAAACGTAAATCGGTTTTAAAATCTTGTGCAATTTCACGTACTAAACGTTGGAATGGTAATTTACGAATTAACAATTCAGTACTTTTTTGATAACGACGAATTTCTCGTAAAGCTACTGTACCAGGACGATATCTGTGTGGTTTTTTTACTCCACCAGTTGCTGGTGCACTTTTACGTGCAGCTTTCGTTGCTAATTGTTTTCTTGGTGCTTTACCACCAGTTGATTTACGTGCAGTTTGCTTGGTTCTAGCCATTTTCAAATAATAATGTTTTTACAAAAAAACACACAATTTTAAAAATTATATTCGACAATTTGATACTACAAAGTCAAATGTTTAAATGCGAAATAAATGTGTTGTATTTATATTTATATGAAATTTCAAAATTTTTGTTGTCATATCCTATTGGATAGCTATCAGAGTATGGACTAATCAAATTGTATAGGCGTGGCTTAAAAAATCTTTAATGCTTTATATAAAAAGGCACAATTGTACCGGCGCTCACATACATTACAATACTTGTGAGGTTAACACACGTGTTATCCGTTCGTTAAAATATTGTAAATAATTTTTTATTAAAATGACTGGCAGAGGAAAAGGTGGAAAGGGTCTTGGAAAAGGGGGTGCAAAACGTCATAGAAAAGTTTTGCGTGATAATATCCAAGGTATTACAAAACCTGCAATTCGTCGTTTAGCACGACGAGGTGGAGTAAAACGTATCTCTGGTTTAATTTATGAAGAAACACGTGGTGTACTTAAAGTATTCCTTGAAAATGTTATTCGGGATGCTGTTACATATACTGAACACGCAAAACGTAAAACAGTTACAGCTATGGATGTTGTATATGCATTAAAACGACAAGGTCGTACTTTGTATGGTTTTGGAGGTTAAGAAAATATAATAATTTACTTAAAATATTTAGTAAATTTATTAAAGAATATTTAATACATCCGATAAATTTAAACAGGCTTTCCTTTTTGGGAAGCCACTAATTTTATTTATATAAGAGTAAATAAATTTGTTAATAAATATAACATATTATATAATTTGTTTACAACAAATTATTTTGTTTATAACATACATTACCAAATATTTTTATTTATTTTTTTTTTTTTTATTGTAATATATCTGCAATAATAAATTATAATTTGTATATTATCTATTTTATTTTACAATAACTTATTGAATTTTTGAAAAAATTTTATTATAAATTAATATACTATTATATTTTTTATATATACAAGTTAAGAGTAACAAGTATCGATAGGAGATTATCGAATTTATAACTAATAAAACATTTCGCCTTAATCAAAGAAAATAAAGATTTTGCTATACCATTTTTTATACTTTCAATAAATAATTTATTATTAAATTTTTATTATTTCATTTATTTTTTAAAATTATTAAAAATATTTTTCTAATAATTATAAGCGTACATAAACAAGTAGTAAATGTAAAATGAAAATAATAAAGGTAATGTAATGCATTTGCATTACACTGATTTACGATATATATTCCGCGATATCCTTTATTATATTTAAAATTAATAATATTGATATACTAATAATAGATATATTCAAGCTATTAATATATAAAATTTTATATTAAATATGATATTAATAATTGTTTATTTTATTTTTTTGTATATATAAAAATAATTTACTCTTATTTAAAAAATTTGATGGCTCTCTTAAAAAGAGAGCCATTTTTATATGTTGATGTATTTTTATGTTATCAATTAAATAATATTTTCGATTTATTTATTTTGAACTTGTATATTTTGTAACAGCTTTAGTACCTTCACTAACAGCGTGCTTTGCCAATTCACCAGGTAATAATAATCGAACTGCGGTTTGAATTTCCCGACTTGTGATTGTTGAACGTTTATTATAATGTGCTAAACGTGATGCTTCAGCAGCAATACGTTCAAAAATATCATTAACAAAACTGTTCATGATACTCATAGCTTTACTAGAGATACCAGTATCAGGATGCACTTGTTTTAATACTTTGTAAATGTAAATTGCATATGATTCCTTGCGCTTCCTCTTCTTTTTCTTATCACTCTTTGATATATTTTTTTGAGCTTTGCCAGCTTTTTTTGCTGCTTTTCCACTTGTTTTTGGTGGCATTGTTACAAACAATTAATATACACAGATAGTTACAGAACACCAGTCAGTATATGTATGAGCGTGTCGTGTATACAACTAGCGTATTATATACGCGAAGATGGATATAACAATAAAAATGAATACTACTCTCTGATTGGCTAAAAATAATACTATAAGGTGATTGGTTTATTTTTAAAGTTTTATATTTTATAAATATTATAAATTAAAATACCCAAATAACATTTTAAACATTTATGTTACAATCCCCGTAACGTACACATCTGTGTGATTATATTTACAAAAAAAAATATTAATTAAATAAATTTATTCGCTATGTCTGGACGAGGTAAAGGTGGTAAAGTAAAGGGAAAGGCAAAGTCAAGATCAAGCCGAGCAGGATTACAATTTCCTGTTGGAAGAATTCACAGATTATTACGAAAAGGAAATTATGCTGAACGAGTAGGTGCTGGTGCCCCAGTATATTTGGCTGCTGTTATGGAATATTTGGCTGCAGAAGTTCTCGAGTTAGCTGGTAATGCTGCCCGTGATAACAAAAAAACACGTATCATTCCACGTCATTTACAATTGGCAATTCGTAATGATGAAGAATTAAATAAATTATTATCTGGTGTAACAATTGCTCAAGGTGGTGTATTACCAAACATTCAAGCAGTGTTATTACCAAAGAAAACTGAAAAGAAAGCATAAATTAAAAACATTGCATTAATTTTTATAATAATAATACATCGATCATAGGCCTTTTAATAAAAGGCCACAAATTTATTTAAAATAAGAGTAAAAATTATTTTTATAAATAATATATTATAATATTTTTTTAAAGAATCAATTTAAATAATTATAAATTAATGATTCTTTTTTTTTTTTTCTTTTTTTATATGTTATTATGGAAATAATTCATCATATTATGATGACATTTAGGTAACATATTATAAGAATATTCATAAAATATTATCAAAATAATATTGTATTATGATGATATTTAGACAAAATATTATAAGAATATACACAAAATATTATCAAAATAATATCATTAGATAACAAAACTGTTCATGATACTCATACCTTTACTAGAGATAAAAGTATCAGGATGCACTTGTATTAATACATATTATCACAACATCACAAAATATTTTTTAAAAGGAAAAATTTTTTTAAAATTATTATAAAATTTGATTGAATTAAATTTCAATTTATTTTTTTAATAATTAAAAAAAAAAAAAAAACAAAGCATATAAACTTTCTATTGAAAATGTTATTTTAAACTAGATGGCCAAGTGAACTTCGTTACACAAACAATATATGACGTATTCGTTATTTAAATAATCAGTATCCTTTGATATTATATCAATACGTTACTCTCTTCTTTTGATACATATTAATAAAATTTCAATTTATAAGATTTTATGTCAATTATATAAATAATATTATAAATTTTCTAAATACATAAGTTAAGTAACAAAAAATTTGAATAACAAGATAAATTTATATATTATGTTTTAATACTCGATACTATAATATATCGCATCCGTTACCAATTATTCGGTATCCTTTGATTTATACACAGAATGAACTAAAAATATATATCAAATTTATTTTATTTATTTATATATTTAATATTATTATTATTATTTTATATTACAAAGTTTCTTAACGAAGCTTACAATGATTTCTCATATCGTACTTAACAAAATTATTTAGATCATATAAAATTTAAATTGTTAAAAAATTTGTATATTTATTATTATTATTATTTATTTTTATTAAAATTACATAACATAAAATTAATAATATTTTAATAATTATATAAATTAATTCTTATTTAAAATAATCTTATATTAATCTCAACAAATACTCTAATAATATATTTTGTCATAAATTTTTTTATATTTAAAATAAATATTATAATATATAAATACTTATATCAGTATAAAATTTCTTTATATAATTATGAAAAAATTAATTTAATAGTTAATTATTGATATTAATGCATAAATAAAAGTATTTTCTAATGAAATATATTTTGTCAATGTTCGATTAACACATTTCATAATAATACGTTTTCATTATTGACAAAAAAAGTTTTTCTAAAAATGAAATCTTATACTATAATATATATATTTATATATTAAATTTTTTAATTATTTATATACTAATAATTTATAATAAATCGATATTAAATAAAAAATAAAAATATATACTTTTTAAGTTTACCTTAAAAATATTATTGTTTTGTATGATTGAAATAATTAATATTAAACTATGTTTATTAATAATTGTTAATAAAAAAATTAAATATATTTTAATTTATAAAATAAATATTATTATTAAATTTATAATTTATTATTTTATATATTATAGAAATTGAAAAAATAAATCATGTTTACTACGACAGTAAATTAGAAATACTATTTAATTTTTATGTGTTTTCTACATGGTACTTTGACTTACATAGGGACTTATATTATTGTGAATAATGATATAATTGAAAACCTTTATTTTTTATTTGATAGAATTATTATATTTTATCATTTAAATATTTATAATAAATACATTATTTTTATAAAGTAAAAAAATATGGCCGAAGAAAATTCTACAGCTGTTGCAGCAACTGCGGTTACTGCTGCTTCTACAACACCAACAAAAAAAGCAACAGCTTCTGGTGCTAAACGTACAAAACAACATTCAAAACCAACACATCCACGTACATCAGAAATGGTTGTTAACGCAATTAAAAATTTAAAAGAACGTGGTGGTTCATCATTACAAGCAATTAAAAAATATTTAGCTGCAAATTATAAAGTGGATTCTGATAAAATTTCACCATTTATTAAAAAATATTTAAAAGCTGCTGTAACTGAGGGAGCCTTGGTACAAACTAAAGGTAAAGGTGCATCTGGTTCATTCAAATTGGCTGCTTCCGCTTCATCTAATTCTTCAGCTAAATCAAAAGTATCCAAAAAAGAAAGTGGAGCAAAAGGTTCAGCAAAGAGTGCTAAAAGTAAACGGGCACCAAAAGAAAAGAAAGCCACAACTACATCATTGGCAGCCAAAAAGCCTAAAGCAAAAAAAGCGACTCCATCATCATCAACTGCTGCTAAAAAAGTTACTGCAAAATCATCAGCGGCATCAAAAAAAGCACCAGTTAAAGCAAAACCAGCAAAAAGTACAAAATCCGCTGCCAAAAGTAGCCCTGCTCGTAAACCGAAAGCACCAAAAGCTAAGAAAGCTTCTGTTGCCAAATCATCTCCTACAAAAATTAAAAAAGCAGCACCAAAAAAGAAATGATCTGTTACTTTAATAATATATTGAAATATTTCATTATTTTTGCTAAAAAATGAAAATAACATAGGCCTTAATACAGGCCACAAATTAATATTTGATAAGAGTAAATTATTTTTTGTATAAATATTTTATAAAATAATAGTTAAGAAACATTTGCCACAGTCAGTACCACGGATGGGTGGCCACTTGAGAATACTGTGTGCGGTTGCATTTTTATTTAAAATATATGGTATAATAAATAAGTATATATTTAAATTGATTACTTCATTGAAAATTTTAATAATATACTTTAATATTAATGATATTTATGAAAAATATATATTTGTAAAAATTTTCATTTATTACTGGCAACAGCCATACCACGTTGAAAACACCGGTTCTCGTCCGATCACCGAAGTTAAGCAACATTGGGCACAGTCAGTACTTGGATGGGTGACCGCTTGGGAACACTGTGTGCGGTTGCCTTTTTATATTAAAAATATAAATTATTTTTCTTCTTTTCTTTTTTTTTACACACCATATATAAATATATGTTATTTAGAAATGTAAACCTTTTATATTATTCGTCAACAAATAAATATTATTTTTTGTATAAAATTTTATTGCATTTATAACTCATATCATGGTTACTTTAAAGCGAGAAGTTTTTTTAATATTTCAAATGAATATAAAATAATATAAATTTTATGAAATTTATTTATTTTTAGAAATAGCAATCGCTTATAATTATAACAAAATTTTAATAATGTTTAATTTTATTTCAATAATTTATATATATATATATATATATATATATTTTTTAATAAAAATAATATACTCTTATTTAATAATATATGTTGGTCCTATATATAGGACCGAAAATATTTCTGATTTGTTTTTTTTTTTTTTAAATTGTCATTTAAAACGCTTATGCACGTTCTCCACGAATACGTCTTGCCAATTGTATATCCTTAGGCATAATTGTAACACGCTTTGCATGAATTGCGCATAAATTGGTATCTTCAAATAAACCTACTAAATAGGCTTCACTAGCTTCTTGTAATGCCATAACAGCTGAACTTTGGAAACGTAAATCGGTTTTAAAATCTTGTGCAATTTCACGTACTAAACGTTGGAATGGTAATTTACGAATTAACAATTCAGTACTTTTTTGATAACGACGAATTTCTCGTAAAGCTACTGTACCAGGACGATATCTGTGTGGTTTTTTTACTCCACCAGTTGCTGGTGCACTTTTACGTGCAGCTTTCGTTGCTAATTGTTTTCTTGGTGCTTTACCACCAGTTGATTTACGTGCAGTTTGCTTGGTTCTAGCCATTTTCAAATAATAATGTTTTTACAAAAAAACACACAATTTTAAAAATTATATTCGACAATTTGATACTACAAAGTCAAATGTTTAAATGCGAAATAAATGTGTTGTATTTATATTTATATGAAATTTCAAAATTTTTGTTGTCATATCCTATTGGATAGCTATCAGAGTATGGACTAATCAAATTGTATAGGCGTGGCTTAAAAAATCTTTAATGCTTTATATAAAAAGGCACAATTGTACCGGCGCTCACATACATTACAATACTTGTGAGGTTAACACACGTGTTATCCGTTCGTTAAAATATTGTAAATAATTTTTTATTAAAATGACTGGCAGAGGAAAAGGTGGAAAGGGTCTTGGAAAAGGGGGTGCAAAACGTCATAGAAAAGTTTTGCGTGATAATATCCAAGGTATTACAAAACCTGCAATTCGTCGTTTAGCACGACGAGGTGGAGTAAAACGTATCTCTGGTTTAATTTATGAAGAAACACGTGGTGTACTTAAAGTATTCCTTGAAAATGTTATTCGGGATGCTGTTACATATACTGAACACGCAAAACGTAAAACAGTTACAGCTATGGATGTTGTATATGCATTAAAACGACAAGGTCGTACTTTGTATGGTTTTGGAGGTTAAGAAAATATAATAATTTACTTAAAATATTTAGTAAATTTATTAAAGAATATTTAATACATCCGATAAATTTAAACAGGCTTTCCTTTTTGGGAAGCCACTAATTTTATTTATATAAGAGTAAATAAATTTGTTAATAAATATAACATATTATATAATTTGTTTACAACAAATTATTTTGTTTATAACATACATTACCAAATATTTTTATTTATTTTTTTTTTTTTTATTTTAATATATCTGCAATAATAAATTATAATTTGTATATTATCTATTTTATTTTACAATAACTTATTGAATTTTTGAAAAAATTTTATTATAAATTAATATACTATTATATTTTTTATATATACAAGTTAAGAGTAACAAGTATCGATAGGAGATTATCGAATTTATAACTAATAAAACATTTCGCCTTAATCAAAGAAAATAAAGATTTTGCTATACCATTTTTTATACTTTCAATAAATAATTTATTATTAAATTTTTATTATTTCATTTATTTTTTAAAATTATTAAAAATATTTTTCTAATAATTATAAGCGTACATAAACAAGTAGTAAATGTAAAATGAAAATAATAAAGGTAATGTAATGCATTTGCATTACACTGATTTACGATATATATTCCGCGATATCCTTTATTATATTTAAAATTAATAATATTGATATACTAATAATAGATATATTCAAGCTATTAATATATAAAATTTTATATTAAATATGATATTAATAATTGTTTATTTTATTTTTTTGTATATATAAAAATAATTTACTCTTATTTAAAAAATTTGATGGCTCTCTTAAAAAGAGAGCCGTTTTTATATGTTGATGTATTTTTATGTTATCAATTAAATAATATTTTCGATTTATTTATTTTGAACTTGTATATTTTGTAACAGCTTTAGTACCTTCACTAACAGCGTGCTTTGCCAATTCACCAGGTAATAATAATCGAACTGCGGTTTGAATTTCCCGACTTGTGATTGTTGAACGTTTATTATAATGTGCTAAACGTGATGCTTCAGCAGCAATACGTTCAAAAATATCATTAACAAAACTGTTCATGATACTCATAGCTTTACTAGAGATACCAGTATCAGGATGCACTTGTTTTAATACTTTGTAAATGTAAATTGCATATGATTCCTTGCGCTTCCTCTTCTTTTTCTTATCACTCTTTGATATATTTTTTTGAGCTTTGCCAGCTTTTTTTGCTGCTTTTCCACTTGTTTTTGGTGGCATTGTTACAAACAATTAATATACACAGATAGTTACAGAACACCAGTCAGTATATGTATGAGCGTGTCGTGTATACAACTAGCGTATTATATACGCGAAGATGGATATAACAATAAAAATGAATACTACTCTCTGATTGGCTAAAAATAATACTATAAGGTGATTGGTTTATTTTTAAAGTTTTATATTTTATAAATATTATAAATTAAAATACCCAAATAACATTTTAAACATTTATGTTACAATCCCCGTAACGTACACATCTGTGTGATTATATTTACAAAAAAAAATATTAATTAAATAAATTTATTCGCTATGTCTGGACGAGGTAAAGGTGGTAAAGTAAAGGGAAAGGCAAAGTCAAGATCAAGCCGAGCAGGATTACAATTTCCTGTTGGAAGAATTCACAGATTATTACGAAAAGGAAATTATGCTGAACGAGTAGGTGCTGGTGCCCCAGTATATTTGGCTGCTGTTATGGAATATTTGGCTGCAGAAGTTCTCGAGTTAGCTGGTAATGCTGCCCGTGATAACAAAAAAACACGTATCATTCCACGTCATTTACAATTGGCAATTCGTAATGATGAAGAATTAAATAAATTATTATCTGGTGTAACAATTGCTCAAGGTGGTGTATTACCAAACATTCAAGCAGTGTTATTACCAAAGAAAACTGAAAAGAAAGCATAAATTAAAAACATTGCATTAATTTTTATAATAATAATACATCGATCATAGGCCTTTTAATAAAAGGCCACAAATTTATTTAAAATAAGAGTAAAAATTATTTTTATAAATAATATATTATAATATTTTTTTAAAGAATCAATTTAAATAATTATAAATTAATGATTCTTTTTTTTTTTTTCTTTTTTTATATGTTATTATGGAAATAATTCATCATATTATGATGACATTTAGGTAACATATTATAAGAATATTCATAAAATATTATCAAAATAATATTGTATTATGATGATATTTAGACAAAATATTATAAGAATATACACAAAATATTATCAAAATAATATCATTAGATAACAAAACTGTTCATGATACTCATACCTTTACTAGAGATAAAAGTATCAGGATGCACTTGTATTAATACATATTATCACAACATCACAAAATATTTTTTAAAAGGAAAAATTTTTTTAAAATTATTATAAAATTTGATTGAATTAAATTTCAATTTATTTTTTTAATAATTAAAGAAAAAAAAAAAACAAAGCATATAAACTTTCTATTGAAAATGTTATTTTAAACTAGATGGCCAAGTGAACTTCGTTACACAAACAATATATGACGTATTCGTTATTTAAATAATCAGTATCCTTTGATATTATATCAATACGTTACTCTCTTCTTTTGATACATATTAATAAAATTTCAATTTATAAGATTTTATGTCAATTATATAAATAATATTATAAATTTTCTAAATACATAAGTTAAGTAACAAAAAATTTGAATAACAAGATAAATTTATATATTATGTTTTAATACTCGATACTATAATATATCGCATCCGTTACCAATTATTCGGTATCCTTTGATTTATACACACAGAATGAACTAAAAATATATATCAAATTTATTTTATTTATTTATATATTTAATATTATTATTATTATTTTATATTACAAAGTTTCTTAACGAAGCTTACAATGATTTCTCATATCGTACTTAACAAAATTATTTAGATCATATAAAATTTAAATTGTTAAAAAATTTGTATATTTATTATTATTATTATTTATTTTTATTAAAATTACATAACATAAAATTAATAATATTTTAATAATTATATAAATTAATTCTTATTTAAAATAATCTTATATTAATCTCAACAAATACTCTAATAATATATTTTGTCATAAATTTTTTTATATTTAAAATAAATATTATAATATATAAATACTTATATCAGTATAAAATTTCTTTATATAATTATGAAAAAATTAATTTAATAGTTAATTATTGATATTAATGCATAAATAAAAGTATTTTCTAATGAAATATATTTTGTCAATGTTCGATTAACACATTTCATAATAATACGTTTTCATTATTGACAAAAAAAGTTTTTCTAAAAATGAAATCTTATACTATAATATATATATTTATATATTAAATTTTTTAATTATTTATATACTAATAATTTATAATAAATCGATATTAAATAAAAAATAAAAATATATACTTTTTAAGTTTACCTTAAAAATATTATTGTTTTGTATGATTGAAATAATTAATATTAAACTATGTTTATTAATAATTGTTAATAAAAAAATTAAATATATTTTAATTTATAAAATAAATATTATTATTAAATTTATAATTTATTATTTTATATATTATAGAAATTGAAAAAATAAATCATGTTTACTACGACAGTAAATTAGAAATACTATTTAATTTTTATGTGTTTTCTACATGGTACTTTGACTTACATAGGGACTTATATTATTGTGAATAATGATATAATTGAAAACCTTTATTTTTTATTTGATAGAATTATTATATTTTATCATTTAAATATTTATAATAAATACATTATTTTTATAAAGTAAAAAAATATGGCCGAAGAAAATTCTACAGCTGTTGCAGCAACTGCGGTTACTGCTGCTTCTACAACACCAACAAAAAAAGCAACAGCTTCTGGTGCTAAACGTACAAAACAACATTCAAAACCAACACATCCACGTACATCAGAAATGGTTGTTAACGCAATTAAAAATTTAAAAGAACGTGGTGGTTCATCATTACAAGCAATTAAAAAATATTTAGCTGCAAATTATAAAGTGGATTCTGATAAAATTTCACCATTTATTAAAAAATATTTAAAAGCTGCTGTAACTGAGGGAGCCTTGGTACAAACTAAAGGTAAAGGTGCATCTGGTTCATTCAAATTGGCTGCTTCCGCTTCATCTAATTCTTCAGCTAAATCAAAAGTATCCAAAAAAGAAAGTGGAGCAAAAGGTTCAGCAAAGAGTGCTAAAAGTAAACGGGCACCAAAAGAAAAGAAAGCCACAACTACATCATTGGCAGCCAAAAAGCCTAAAGCAAAAAAAGCGACTCCATCATCATCAACTGCTGCTAAAAAAGTTACTGCAAAATCATCAGCGGCATCAAAAAAAGCACCAGTTAAAGCAAAACCAGCAAAAAGTACAAAATCCGCTGCCAAAAGTAGCCCTGCTCGTAAACCGAAAGCACCAAAAGCTAAGAAAGCTTCTGTTGCCAAATCATCTCCTACAAAAATTAAAAAAGCAGCACCAAAAAAGAAATGATCTGTTACTTTAATAATATATTGAAATATTTCATTATTTTTGCTAAAAAATGAAAATAACATAGGCCTTAATACAGGCCACAAATTAATATTTGATAAGAGTAAATTATTTTTTGTATAAATATTTTATAAAATAATAGTTAAGAAACATTTGCCACAGTCAGTACCACGGATGGGTGGCCACTTGAGAATACTGTGTGCGGTTGCATTTTTATTTAAAATATATGGTATAATAAATAAGTATATATTTAAATTGATTACTTCATTGAAAATTTTAATAATATACTTTAATATTAATGATATTTATGAAAAATATATATTTGTAAAAATTTTCATTTATTACTGGCAACAGCCATACCACGTTGAAAACACCGGTTCTCGTCCGATCACCGAAGTTAAGCAACATTGGGCACAGTCAGTACTTGGATGGGTGACCGCTTGGGAACACTGTGTGCGGTTGCCTTTTTATATTAAAAATATAAATTATTTTTCTTCTTTTCTTTTTTTTTACACACCATATATAAATATATGTTATTTAGAAATGTAAACCTTTTATATTATTCGTCAACAAATAAATATTATTTTTTGTATAAAATTTTATTGCATTTATAACTCATATCATGGTTACTTTAAAGCGAGAAGTTTTTTTAATATTTCAAATGAATATAAAATAATATAAATTTTATGAAATTTATTTATTTTTAGAAATAGCAATCGCTTATAATTATAACAAAATTTTAATAATGTTTAATTTTATTTCAATAATTTATATATATATATATATATATATATTTTTTAATAAAAATAATATACTCTTATTTAATAATATATGTTGGTCCTATATATAGGACCGAAAATATTTCTTATTTGTTTTTTTTTTTTTTAAATTGTCATTTAAAACGCTTATGCACGTTCTCCACGAATACGTCTTGCCAATTGTATATCCTTAGGCATAATTGTAACACGCTTTGCATGAATTGCGCATAAATTGGTATCTTCAAATAAACCTACTAAATAGGCTTCACTAGCTTCTTGTAATGCCATAACAGCTGAACTTTGGAAACGTAAATCGGTTTTAAAATCTTGTGCAATTTCACGTACTAAACGTTGGAATGGTAATTTACGAATTAACAATTCAGTACTTTTTTGATAACGACGAATTTCTCGTAAAGCTACTGTACCAGGACGATATCTGTGTGGTTTTTTTACTCCACCAGTTGCTGGTGCACTTTTACGTGCAGCTTTCGTTGCTAATTGTTTTCTTGGTGCTTTACCACCAGTTGATTTACGTGCAGTTTGCTTGGTTCTAGCCATTTTCAAATAATAATGTTTTTACAAAAAAACACACAATTTTAAAAATTATATTCGACAATTTGATACTACAAAGTCAAATGTTTAAATGCGAAATAAATGTGTTGTATTTATATTTATATGAAATTTCAAAATTTTTGTTGTCATATCCTATTGGATAGCTATCAGAGTATGGACTAATCAAATTGTATAGGCGTGGCTTAAAAAATCTTTAATGCTTTATATAAAAAGGCACAATTGTACCGGCGCTCACATACATTACAATACTTGTGAGGTTAACACACGTGTTATCCGTTCGTTAAAATATTGTAAATAATTTTTTATTAAAATGACTGGCAGAGGAAAAGGTGGAAAGGGTCTTGGAAAAGGGGGTGCAAAACGTCATAGAAAAGTTTTGCGTGATAATATCCAAGGTATTACAAAACCTGCAATTCGTCGTTTAGCACGACGAGGTGGAGTAAAACGTATCTCTGGTTTAATTTATGAAGAAACACGTGGTGTACTTAAAGTATTCCTTGAAAATGTTATTCGGGATGCTGTTACATATACTGAACACGCAAAACGTAAAACAGTTACAGCTATGGATGTTGTATATGCATTAAAACGACAAGGTCGTACTTTGTATGGTTTTGGAGGTTAAGAAAATATAATAATTTACTTAAAATATTTAGTAAATTTATTAAAGAATATTTAATACATCCGATAAATTTAAACAGGCTTTCCTTTTTGGGAAGCCACTAATTTTATTTATATAAGAGTAAATAAATTTGTTAATAAATATAACATATTATATAATTTGTTTACAACAAATTATTTTGTTTATAACATACATTACCAAATATTTTTATTTATTTTTTTTTTTTTTATTGTAATATATCTGCAATAATAAATTATAATTTGTATATTATCTATATTATTTTACAATAACTTATTGAATTTTTGAAAAAATTTTATTATAAATTAATATACTATTATATTTTTTATATATACAAGTTAAGAGTAACAAGTATCGATAGGAGATTATCGAATTTATAACTAATAAAACATTTCGCCTTAATCAAAGAAAATAAAGATTTTGCTATACCATTTTTTATACTTTCAATAAATAATTTATTATTAAATTTTTATTATTTCATTTATTTTTTAAAATTATTAAAAATATTTTTCTAATAATTATAAGCGTACATAAACAAGTAGTAAATGTAAAATGAAAATAATAAAGGTAATGTAATGCATTTGCATTACACTGATTTACGATATATATTCCGCGATATCCTTTATTATATTTAAAATTAATAATATTGATATACTAATAATAGATATATTCAAGCTATTAATATATAAAATTTTATATTAAATATGATATTAATAATTGTTTATTTTATTTTTTTGTATATATAAAAATAATTTACTCTTATTTAAAAAATTTGATGGCTCTCTTAAAAAGAGAGCCGTTTTTATATGTTGATGTATTTTTATGTTATCAATTAAATAATATTTTCGATTTATTTATTTTGAACTTGTATATTTTGTAACAGCTTTAGTACCTTCACTAACAGCGTGCTTTGCCAATTCACCAGGTAATAATAATCGAACTGCGGTTTGAATTTCCCGACTTGTGATTGTTGAACGTTTATTATAATGTGCTAAACGTGATGCTTCAGCAGCAATACGTTCAAAAATATCATTAACAAAACTGTTCATGATACTCATAGCTTTACTAGAGATACCAGTATCAGGATGCACTTGTTTTAATACTTTGTAAATGTAAATTGCATATGATTCCTTGCGCTTCCTCTTCTTTTTCTTATCACTCTTTGATATATTTTTTTGAGCTTTGCCAGCTTTTTTTGCTGCTTTTCCACTTGTTTTTGGTGGCATTGTTACAAACAATTAATATACACAGATAGTTACAGAACACCAGTCAGTATATGTATGAGCGTGTCGTGTATACAACTAGCGTATTATATACGCGAAGATGGATATAACAATAAAAATGAATACTACTCTCTGATTGGCTAAAAATAATACTATAAGGTGATTGGTTTATTTTTAAAGTTTTATATTTTATAAATATTATAAATTAAAATACCCAAATAACATTTTAAACATTTATGTTACAATCCCCGTAACGTACACATCTGTGTGATTATATTTACAAAAAAAAATATTAATTAAATAAATTTATTCGCTATGTCTGGACGAGGTAAAGGTGGTAAAGTAAAGGGAAAGGCAAAGTCAAGATCAAGCCGAGCAGGATTACAATTTCCTGTTGGAAGAATTCACAGATTATTACGAAAAGGAAATTATGCTGAACGAGTAGGTGCTGGTGCCCCAGTATATTTGGCTGCTGTTATGGAATATTTGGCTGCAGAAGTTCTCGAGTTAGCTGGTAATGCTGCCCGTGATAACAAAAAAACACGTATCATTCCACGTCATTTACAATTGGCAATTCGTAATGATGAAGAATTAAATAAATTATTATCTGGTGTAACAATTGCTCAAGGTGGTGTATTACCAAACATTCAAGCAGTGTTATTACCAAAGAAAACTGAAAAGAAAGCATAAATTAAAAACATTGCATTAATTTTTATAATAATAATACATCGATCATAGGCCTTTTAATAAAAGGCCACAAATTTATTTAAAATAAGAGTAAAAATTATTTTTATAAATAATATATTATAATATTTTTTTAAAGAATCAATTTAAATAATTATAAATTAATGATTCTTTTTTTTTTTTTCTTTTTTTATATGTTATTATGGAAATAATTCATCATATTATGATGACATTTAGGTAACATATTATAAGAATATTCATAAAATATTATCAAAATAATATTGTATTATGATGATATTTAGACAAAATATTATAAGAATATACACAAAATATTATCAAAATAATATCATTAGATAACAAAACTGTTCATGATACTCATACCTTTACTAGAGATAAAAGTATCAGGATGCACTTGTATTAATACATATTATCACAACATCACAAAATATTTTTTAAAAGGAAAAATTTTTTTAAAATTATTATAAAATTTGATTGAATTAAATTTCAATTTATTTTTTTAATAATTAAAAAAAAAAAAAAAACAAAGCATATAAACTTTCTATTGAAAATGTTATTTTAAACTAGATGGCCAAGTGAACTTCGTTACACAAACAATATATGACGTATTCGTTATTTAAATAATCAGTATCCTTTGATATTATATCAATACGTTACTCTCTTCTTTTGATACATATTAATAAAATTTCAATTTATAAGATTTTATGTCAATTATATAAATAATATTATAAATTTTCTAAATACATAAGTTAAGTAACAAAAAATTTGAATAACAAGATAAATTTATATATTATGTTTTAATACTCGATACTATAATATATCGCATCCGTTACCAATTATTCGGTATCCTTTGATTTATACACAGAATGAACTAAAAATATATATCAAATTTATTTTATTTATTTATATATTTAATATTATTATTATTATTTTATATTACAAAGTTTCTTAACGAAGCTTACAATGATTTCTCATATCGTACTTAACAAAATTATTTAGATCATATAAAATTTAAATTGTTAAAAAATTTGTATATTTATTATTATTATTATTTATTTTTATTAAAATTACATAACATAAAATTAATAATATTTTAATAATTATATAAATTAATTCTTATTTAAAATAATCTTATATTAATCTCAACAAATACTCTAATAATATATTTTGTCATAAATTTTTTTATATTTAAAATAAATATTATAATATATAAATACTTATATCAGTATAAAATTTCTTTATATAATTATGAAAAAATTAATTTAATAGTTAATTATTGATATTAATGCATAAATAAAAGTATTTTCTAATGAAATATATTTTGTCAATGTTCGATTAACACATTTCATAATAATACGTTTTCATTATTGACAAAAAAAGTTTTTCTAAAAATGAAATCTTATACTATAATATATATATTTATATATTAAATTTTTTAATTATTTATATACTAATAATTTATAATAAATCGATATTAAATAAAAAATAAAAATATATACTTTTTAAGTTTACCTTAAAAATATTATTGTTTTGTATGATTGAAATAATTAATATTAAACTATGTTTATTAATAATTGTTAATAAAAAAATTAAATATATTTTAATTTATAAAATAAATATTATTATTAAATTTATAATTTATTATTTTATATATTATAGAAATTGAAAAAATAAATCATGTTTACTACGACAGTAAATTAGAAATACTATTTAATTTTTATGTGTTTTCTACATGGTACTTTGACTTACATAGGGACTTATATTATTGTGAATAATGATATAATTGAAAACCTTTATTTTTTATTTGATAGAATTATTATATTTTATCATTTAAATATTTATAATAAATACATTATTTTTATAAAGTAAAAAAATATGGCCGAAGAAAATTCTACAGCTGTTGCAGCAACTGCGGTTACTGCTGCTTCTACAACACCAACAAAAAAAGCAACAGCTTCTGGTGCTAAACGTACAAAACAACATTCAAAACCAACACATCCACGTACATCAGAAATGGTTGTTAACGCAATTAAAAATTTAAAAGAACGTGGTGGTTCATCATTACAAGCAATTAAAAAATATTTAGCTGCAAATTATAAAGTGGATTCTGATAAAATTTCACCATTTATTAAAAAATATTTAAAAGCTGCTGTAACTGAGGGAGCCTTGGTACAAACTAAAGGTAAAGGTGCATCTGGTTCATTCAAATTGGCTGCTTCCGCTTCATCTAATTCTTCAGCTAAATCAAAAGTATCCAAAAAAGAAAGTGGAGCAAAAGGTTCAGCAAAGAGTGCTAAAAGTAAACGGGCACCAAAAGAAAAGAAAGCCACAACTACATCATTGGCAGCCAAAAAGCCTAAAGCAAAAAAAGCGACTCCATCATCATCAACTGCTGCTAAAAAAGTTACTGCAAAATCATCAGCGGCATCAAAAAAAGCACCAGTTAAAGCAAAACCAGCAAAAAGTACAAAATCCGCTGCCAAAAGTAGCCCTGCTCGTAAACCGAAAGCACCAAAAGCTAAGAAAGCTTCTGTTGCCAAATCATCTCCTACAAAAATTAAAAAAGCAGCACCAAAAAAGAAATGATCTGTTACTTTAATAATATATTGAAATATTTCATTATTTTTGCTAAAAAATGAAAATAACATAGGCCTTAATACAGGCCACAAATTAATATTTGATAAGAGTAAATTATTTTTTGTATAAATATTTTATAAAATAATAGTTAAGAAACATTTGCCACAGTCAGTACCACGGATGGGTGGCCACTTGAGAATACTGTGTGCGGTTGCATTTTTATTTAAAATATATGGTATAATAAATAAGTATATATTTAAATTGATTACTTCATTGAAAATTTTAATAATATACTTTAATATTAATGATATTTATGAAAAATATATATTTGTAAAAATTTTCATTTATTACTGGCAACAGCCATACCACGTTGAAAACACCGGTTCTCGTCCGATCACCGAAGTTAAGCAACATTGGGCACAGTCAGTACTTGGATGGGTGACCGCTTGGGAACACTGTGTGCGGTTGCCTTTTTATATTAAAAATATAAATTATTTTTCTTCTTTTCTTTTTTTTTACACACCATATATAAATATATGTTATTTAGAAATGTAAACCTTTTATATTATTCGTCAACAAATAAATATTATTTTTTGTATAAAATTTTATTGCATTTATAACTCATATCATGGTTACTTTAAAGCGAGAAGTTTTTTTAATATTTCAAATGAATATAAAATAATATAAATTTTATGAAATTTATTTATTTTTAGAAATAGCAATCGCTTATAATTATAACAAAATTTTAATAATGTTTAATTTTATTTCAATAATTTATATATATATATATATATATATATTTTTTAATAAAAATAATATACTCTTATTTAATAATATATGTTGGTCCTATATATAGGACCGAAAATATTTCTTATTTGTTTTTTTTTTTTTTAAATTGTCATTTAAAACGCTTATGCACGTTCTCCACGAATACGTCTTGCCAATTGTATATCCTTAGGCATAATTGTAACACGCTTTGCATGAATTGCGCATAAATTGGTATCTTCAAATAAACCTACTAAATAGGCTTCACTAGCTTCTTGTAATGCCATAACAGCTGAACTTTGGAAACGTAAATCGGTTTTAAAATCTTGTGCAATTTCACGTACTAAACGTTGGAATGGTAATTTACGAATTAACAATTCAGTACTTTTTTGATAACGACGAATTTCTCGTAAAGCTACTGTACCAGGACGATATCTGTGTGGTTTTTTTACTCCACCAGTTGCTGGTGCACTTTTACGTGCAGCTTTCGTTGCTAATTGTTTTCTTGGTGCTTTACCACCAGTTGATTTACGTGCAGTTTGCTTGGTTCTAGCCATTTTCAAATAATAATGTTTTTACAAAAAAACACACAATTTTAAAAATTATATTCGACAATTTGATACTACAAAGTCAAATGTTTAAATGCGAAATAAATGTGTTGTATTTATATTTATATGAAATTTCAAAATTTTTGTTGTCATATCCTATTGGATAGCTATCAGAGTATGGACTAATCAAATTGTATAGGCGTGGCTTAAAAAATCTTTAATGCTTTATATAAAAAGGCACAATTGTACCGGCGCTCACATACATTACAATACTTGTGAGGTTAACACACGTGTTATCCGTTCGTTAAAATATTGTAAATAATTTTTTATTAAAATGACTGGCAGAGGAAAAGGTGGAAAGGGTCTTGGAAAAGGGGGTGCAAAACGTCATAGAAAAGTTTTGCGTGATAATATCCAAGGTATTACAAAACCTGCAATTCGTCGTTTAGCACGACGAGGTGGAGTAAAACGTATCTCTGGTTTAATTTATGAAGAAACACGTGGTGTACTTAAAGTATTCCTTGAAAATGTTATTCGGGATGCTGTTACATATACTGAACACGCAAAACGTAAAACAGTTACAGCTATGGATGTTGTATATGCATTAAAACGACAAGGTCGTACTTTGTATGGTTTTGGAGGTTAAGAAAATATAATAATTTACTTAAAATATTTAGTAAATTTATTAAAGAATATTTAATACATCCGATAAATTTAAACAGGCTTTCCTTTTTGGGAAGCCACTAATTTTATTTATATAAGAGTAAATAAATTTGTTAATAAATATAACATATTATATAATTTGTTTACAACAAATTATTTTGTTTATAACATACATTACCAAATATTTTTATTTATTTTTTTTTTTTTTATTGTAATATATCTGCAATAATAAATTATAATTTGTATATTATCTATTTTATTTTACAATAACTTATTGAATTTTTGAAAAAATTTTATTATAAATTAATATACTATTATATTTTTTATATATACAAGTTAAGAGTAACAAGTATCGATAGGAGATTATCGAATTTATAACTAATAAAACATTTCGCCTTAATCAAAGAAAATAAAGATTTTGCTATACCATTTTTTATACTTTCAATAAATAATTTATTATTAAATTTTTATTATTTCATTTATTTTTTAAAATTATTAAAAATATTTTTCTAATAATTATAAGCGTACATAAACAAGTAGTAAATGTAAAATGAAAATAATAAAGGTAATGTAATGCATTTGCATTACACTGATTTACGATATATATTCCGCGATATCCTTTATTATATTTAAAATTAATAATATTGATATACTAATAATAGATATATTCAAGCTATTAATATATAAAATTTTATATTAAATATGATATTAATATTTGTTTATTTTATTTTTTTGTATATATAAAAATAATTTACTCTTATTTAAAAAATTTGATGGCTCTCTTAAAAAGAGAGCCGTTTTTATATGTTGATGTATTTTTATGTTATCAATTAAATAATATTTTCGATTTATTTATTTTGAACTTGTATATTTTGTAACAGCTTTAGTACCTTCACTAACAGCGTGCTTTGCCAATTCACCAGGTAATAATAATCGAACTGCGGTTTGAATTTCCCGACTTGTGATTGTTGAACGTTTATTATAATGTGCTAAACGTGATGCTTCAGCAGCAATACGTTCAAAAATATCATTAACAAAACTGTTCATGATACTCATAGCTTTACTAGAGATACCAGTATCAGGATGCACTTGTTTTAATACTTTGTAAATGTAAATTGCATATGATTCCTTGCGCTTCCTCTTCTTTTTCTTATCACTCTTTGATATATTTTTTTGAGCTTTGCCAGCTTTTTTTGCTGCTTTTCCACTTGTTTTTGGTGGCATTGTTACAAACAATTAATATACACAGATAGTTACAGAACACCAGTCAGTATATGTATGAGCGTGTCGTGTATACAACTAGCGTATTATATACGCGAAGATGGATATAACAATAAAAATGAATACTACTCTCTGATTGGCTAAAAATAATACTATAAGGTGATTGGTTTATTTTTAAAGTTTTATATTTTATAAATATTATAAATTAAAATACCCAAATAACATTTTAAACATTTATGTTACAATCCCCGTAACGTACACATCTGTGTGATTATATTTACAAAAAAAAATATTAATTAAATAAATTTATTCGCTATGTCTGGACGAGGTAAAGGTGGTAAAGTAAAGGGAAAGGCAAAGTCAAGATCAAGCCGAGCAGGATTACAATTTCCTGTTGGAAGAATTCACAGATTATTACGAAAAGGAAATTATGCTGAACGAGTAGGTGCTGGTGCCCCAGTATATTTGGCTGCTGTTATGGAATATTTGGCTGCAGAAGTTCTCGAGTTAGCTGGTAATGCTGCCCGTGATAACAAAAAAACACGTATCATTCCACGTCATTTACAATTGGCAATTCGTAATGATGAAGAATTAAATAAATTATTATCTGGTGTAACAATTGCTCAAGGTGGTGTATTACCAAACATTCAAGCAGTGTTATTACCAAAGAAAACTGAAAAGAAAGCATAAATTAAAAACATTGCATTAATTTTTATAATAATAATACATCGATCATAGGCCTTTTAATAAAAGGCCACAAATTTATTTAAAATAAGAGTAAAAATTATTTTTATAAATAATATATTATAATATTTTTTTAAAGAATCAATTTAAATAATTATAAATTAATGATTCTTTTTTTTTTTTTTCTTTTTTTATATGTTATTATGGAAATAATTCATCATATTATGATGACATTTAGGTAACATATTATAAGAATATTCATAAAATATTATCAAAATAATATTGTATTATGATGATATTTAGACAAAATATTATAAGAATATACACAAAATATTATCAAAATAATATCATTAGATAACAAAACTGTTCATGATACTCATACCTTTACTAGAGATAAAAGTATCAGGATGCACTTGTATTAATACATATTATCACAACATCACAAAATATTTTTTAAAAGGAAAAATTTTTTTAAAATTATTATAAAATTTGATTGAATTAAATTTCAATTTATTTTTTTAATAATTAAAGAAAAAAAAAAAACAAAGCATATAAACTTTCTATTGAAAATGTTATTTTAAACTAGATGGCCAAGTGAACTTCGTTACACAAACAATATATGACGTATTCGTTATTTAAATAATCAGTATCCTTTGATATTATATCAATACGTTACTCTCTTCTTTTGATACATATTAATAAAATTTCAATTTATAAGATTTTATGTCAATTATATAAATAATATTATAAATTTTCTAAATACATAAGTTAAGTAACAAAAAATTTGAATAACAAGATAAATTTATATATTATGTTTTAATACTCGATACTATAATATATCGCATCCGTTACCAATTATTCGGTATCCTTTGATTTATACACAGAATGAACTAAAAATATATATCAAATTTATTTTATTTATTTATATATTTAATATTATTATTATTATTTTATATTACAAAGTTTCTTAACGAAGCTTACAATGATTTCTCATATCGTACTTAACAAAATTATTTAGATCATATAAAATTTAAATTGTTAAAAAATTTGTATATTTATTATTATTATTATTTATTTTTATTAAAATTACATAACATAAAATTAATAATATTTTAATAATTATATAAATTAATTCTTATTTAAAATAATCTTATATTAATCTCAACAAATACTCTAATAATATATTTTGTCATAAATTTTTTTATATTTAAAATAAATATTATAATATATAAATACTTATATCAGTATAAAATTTCTTTATATAATTATGAAAAAATTAATTTAATAGTTAATTATTGATATTAATGCATAAATAAAAGTATTTTCTAATGAAATATATTTTGTCAATGTTCGATTAACACATTTCATAATAATACGTTTTCATTATTGACAAAAAAAGTTTTTCTAAAAATGAAATCTTATACTATAATATATATATTTATATATTAAATTTTTTAATTATTTATATACTAATAATTTATAATAAATCGATATTAAATAAAAAATAAAAATATATACTTTTTAAGTTTACCTTAAAAATATTATTGTTTTGTATGATTGAAATAATTAATATTAAACTATGTTTATTAATAATTGTTAATAAAAAAATTAAATATATTTTAATTTATAAAATAAATATTATTATTAAATTTATAATTTATTATTTTATATATTATAGAAATTGCAAAAATAAATCATGTTTACTACGACAGTAAATTAGAAATACTATTTAATTTTTATGTGTTTTCTACATGGTACTTTGACTTACATAGGGACTTATATTATTGTGAATAATGATATAATTGAAAACCTTTATTTTTTATTTGATAGAATTATTATATTTTATCATTTAAATATTTATAATAAATACATTATTTTTATAAAGTAAAAAAATATGGCCGAAGAAAATTCTACAGCTGTTGCAGCAACTGCGGTTACTGCTGCTTCTACAACACCAACAAAAAAAGCAACAGCTTCTGGTGCTAAACGTACAAAACAACATTCAAAACCAACACATCCACGTACATCAGAAATGGTTGTTAACGCAATTAAAAATTTAAAAGAACGTGGTGGTTCATCATTACAAGCAATTAAAAAATATTTAGCTGCAAATTATAAAGTGGATTCTGATAAAATTTCACCATTTATTAAAAAATATTTAAAAGCTGCTGTAACTGAGGGAGCCTTGGTACAAACTAAAGGTAAAGGTGCATCTGGTTCATTCAAATTGGCTGCTTCCGCTTCATCTAATTCTTCAGCTAAATCAAAAGTATCCAAAAAAGAAAGTGGAGCAAAAGGTTCAGCAAAGAGTGCTAAAAGTAAACGGGCACCAAAAGAAAAGAAAGCCACAACTACATCATTGGCAGCCAAAAAGCCTAAAGCAAAAAAAGCGACTCCATCATCATCAACTGCTGCTAAAAAAGTTACTGCAAAATCATCAGCGGCATCAAAAAAAGCACCAGTTAAAGCAAAACCAGCAAAAAGTACAAAATCCGCTGCCAAAAGTAGCCCTGCTCGTAAACCGAAAGCACCAAAAGCTAAGAAAGCTTCTGTTGCCAAATCATCTCCTACAAAAATTAAAAAAGCAGCACCAAAAAAGAAATGATCTGTTACTTTAATAATATATTGAAATATTTCATTATTTTTGCTAAAAAATGAAAATAACATAGGCCTTAATACAGGCCACAAATTAATATTTGATAAGAGTAAATTAT
>NW_025408212.1:0-2500 GCF_905475395.1 Chrysoperla carnea
ATATTTTTAAATTTGGCATTCATTACATAGTCAAAATACAATAATAATATAGATGATACATATACGATAATTGTTATTTTTCTTTCTGTTTTTTCGTGATATCATGGTGTCCATAGAATTGCAACGACGTCATACCAAGCCATATACAACTCTACACCACCTTTGTTGAATGATACACTTAGAGTATGAAAATAAACAAATTATACTATATCATACTATATCATATATGTAAGACTGTTGAACATAATACCACAAAATACACTATTTCATATAGATATACATTCATTCTTGTCAACATAAAAGTACGTTATAAATGATACATATACAATAAGTTTTATTCCTCTTTCTGTTATTCCGTAATATCATAGTGTCCATAGAATTGCAACGACGTCATACCAAGCCATATACAACTCTACACCACTTTGTTGAATGATACACGGACAGTATGAAAAATAAACAACCTATTCTATACCATTTAATATCATACTAAAACATGAAACAAATGTTATTCTATTAAAAAAGTGTATTATTTTATTATATTTAGTATTCATTACACAGTCAACATACATAAATGATACATATACGATAAGTGTTATTCCTCTAGTGCATCCGTAATATCATAGTGTCCATAGAATTGCAACAACGTCATACCAAGCCATATACAACTCTACACCACCTTTGTTGAATGATACACGGACAGTATGAAAAATAAACAACTTATACTATACCATACTATATCATATGTGTGAGACTGCTGAACGTAATACCACTAATACACTGTTATACATAGATATACATTCATCTCATTAACTTACACGCACTATCCATCATATATATTAAAGACATTACACCCGGTGCTTCAAACTCAAAATATGATAATGTTTAAAATGGCTTTAAACATCATAAACTTTACAGAATAATCAAAATTTAAAGAAAAAAATTTTTAAAAAAAAATTTTTTTTCAGCTAAAAATTTTTATTTTGGGACCAAAAAAATTTTTTTTTGCTTTTATCATATTTTATTAAATGAAATTTATGCATTATAATAAATTATTCAATAAACATTAATAATTATAATAAATTATTAAAAAATTTTTGGAATTAATGCAAATTTTTAGAAAAAAATGTATATTTTTTTTTTTATATACAAATCGTACATGTTATATTGCGACAGGGTACCGGTATAATACATGTGATACATATGTAGATTTTCGAAAAAAATTTTATCCTTTTAAATGGTCCTAAATACTATATAAAGGTAAAATATATAGAATTTTTCGGGATTCATTAAAAAATTTTAGGGAAAAAATTTCATTTTATTTTATATACAAATCGTACATGTTATATTGCGACAGGGTACCGGTATAATACATGTGATACATATGTAGATTTTCGAAAAAAATTTTATCCTTTTAAATAGTCCTAAATACTATATAAAGGTGAAATATATAGAATTTTTCGGGATTCATTAAAAAATTTTAGGGAAAAAATTTCATTTTATTTTATATACAAATCGTACATGTTATATTGCGACAGGGTACCGGTATAATACATGTGATACATATGTAGATTTTCGAAAAAAATTTTATCCTTTTAAATAGTCCTAAATACTATATAAAGGTAAAATATATAGAATTTTTCGGGATTCATTAAAAAATTTTAGGGAAAAAATTTCATTTTATTTTATATACAAATCGTACATGTTATATTGCGACAGGGTACCGGTATAATACATGTGATACATATGTAGATTTTCGAAAAAAATTTTATCCTTTTAAATAGTCCTAAATACTATATAAAGGTAAAATATATAGAATTTTTCGGGATTCATTAAAAAATTTTAGGGAAAAAATTTCATTTTATTTTATATACAAATCGTACATGTTATATTGCGACAGGGTACCGGTATAATACATGTGATACATATGTAGATTTTCTAAAAAATTTTTATCCATTTAAATGCTTCTAAATACTGTATAATGCAAATATATATAATAATTTACAGAATTAATACAAAATTTTTATTGTACAAATTCACATTAATAGTTAATTGGTTAAAAAAAAATTTCAATACACAATGGGAATCAGGCTATTTTATTGGAACTTATTTATAATTAATTCATAATATATTTTTCTATATAAATTGATTAATTGTTTTTACATTCACCGTGTAAACGTATACACCATTCAAGTAACATAAAAAAAAAAAAAAAAAAAAAAATTATTATTATATTCTAGTAATACATAATAGTTATTCGCTAAAAAATATTTAATAGACAATAAAAATCTGACTATTCTGTTGTGAACTTATAAATTATTGATTCAAAATATATTTCTCTACCTAAATTTATTAATTGTATACACGCCCCCATGTACGTTGTTCAAGTCATATATTATTTTGCATAAGGATTACAAATAAATATTATATAATAAATAAGAGTTAATAAAAATTTAAAATTTATTATCCATTTTAAATTTATCAGCTAAATAAATATTTTTAC
>NW_025408212.1:7500-10000 GCF_905475395.1 Chrysoperla carnea
GGTCCGTGTTTCAAGACGGGTCCTGAAAGTACCCAAAGCTATATCGTCGCTGACAGATAAATTTTTAATAAAAAAAAATGAGCCAGTTCATTATCATACACCTACTGACAGTTAAATAGTATCATATAACGGCATAAAATCCGTATATATAATATGTTTTAATAAAAAAACCTATTTATACTCGTGGTGGATCTGAACGCGTTAATAACGCGACTCAATATCAATTTATAATTAATACCATCAAACAATTAATCAAGAAACATAGGCGTTTAACATACACAAAATATTATCAAAAAATAATATTGTACATTAATCAACGCACCAATGCCTATAGATTAATATTTAATGGGTCGCAACGTCCTACAAGATGAGAAGTGCATACCTCGTTATCATACAATTAACAATATACAGCAGTGCATATATTTTTACTAAAAATAAATTCCTAATAAAAATTTTTGTCACATGCTAGTACAAATTGGTTGATTAACGATAAAAAGTAAATGAATCTCATCTTTCGACCTTTCGGGTTTCTCAGGTTTACCCCTGAACGGTTTTACGTACTCTTTAACTCTCTCTTCAAAGTTCTTTTCAACTTTCCCTCACGGTACTTGTTCGCTATCGGTCTCGTGGTAATATTTAGCCTTAGATGGAGTTTACCACCCACTTAGAGCTGCACTCTCAAGCAACCCGACTCTAAGGAAAGATTCACCTATCATCAATAATAATCACTACGGGCCTGGCACCCTCTATGGGTATATGGCCCCATTCAAGATGGACTTGGATGTATTATATAACAATAGGTTTATATTGAATCTTCCTAAACACTACATTCCCCAAGTGTCTGTTTATCAGCCACGGGGTTCAGTGCTGGGCTTATCCCTGTTCGCTCGCCGCTACTAAGGGAATCCTAGTTAGTTTCTTTTCCTCCGCTTAATAATATGCTTAAATTCAGCGGGTAATCTCACCTACTCTGAGGTCGTAAAAGTTTTTAGAAGTATTAAAACAAAAATTTTTTTTATATATTATGTTTTTGTTATATTTTATAAGTAAACAATTTTCTTAATTATTCATACTCAAATTTTTTTAATATTATTATATAATATTATTTTTATATTTATCTAAAGAGAAGAAAATAAAAAATAAATAATTATATATATTAATTTTTTTCGAGTATATTGAAAATTTTATTACAAATAAAATATTCCATAACAAAATATTAATATATAATATTTTTGTTTATTCTTCTTTATTTAATATTTTAAAAATATATTATTAATATCATTTATTATTAATATTATTATTAACATAAAGTTTTATAATATTATATATAAATGATAAAAAATAATATTGATATATTAATTTAAAAATGTCGACAAATAATAAAAAATATATAAATTTTAAATGCTATTAAAAACATTTTATATTTATTTTTTTCTTATATTTGGCGTAAAACATTCATATATAAATAATTTTACATTTCTTTTATAAAAATTTTATTTATCAATTTAATTAAATATGAAAAAATAAATTTTCTTTTTTAATTATTGATAAATTTCTTTTTCATAAAAAAAATTTTATGTAAAATAATCTTTTATTATATTAATATAATGTATACGACCCTCAGCCAGATGTGGTCCGGGAACAGTATCCAAGGACCGCAATGTGCGTTCGAAATGTCAATGTTCATGTGTCCTGCAGTTCACAAGTTGACGCGCAATTAGCTGCGTTCTTCATCGACCCACGAGCCAAGTGATCCACCGTCCAGGGTAATCTTTTTAAATTTTAAATGTAAGTATTATTATTAATAATAATCTTTATTTTTAATATAAAAAATAAAATTATTAATTTATATATCTTTATAAATTCTTTTAAAATAAAAAAATTTTTCTAGAATATAAATTATATATTTTATTTTAAATATATATATATAAATTAAAGATATTATGGTATTAATAAATATATACATAACATTTTTGATATTTTTGTTAGTGCTAGCTAGATATAATAATTAATATTTGGTATATTTTATAGAAATGTATTTATTTTTTTTTTATAAATTATTTTCTACATAAAAATATATATAATATTAATATGGTACAAAACAAATGGGTTTGTTTTTTAACATAATAACTTTTAATAAAAAAAAAGAAATATCAAGACAAAACATAAAGAAATTTAAATTTGAAATAAATTTTATTCTTTAAAAAAATTTTATCTTGTGTTTTCTTTATTTTTATTATATAACATAGAAAAATAAAAATATAGATTATATCAATTATAATCTTATTTTATTTTTCTTAATAGAGATTATATACATATAAACAAATAATTTCAATATATTCTATTTTTAATTTCACTTTTTTATAAGAGAAATTATTTATAGATTTTATTAATAATTATTGTTTAATAATAATAATAATATTGAATATAAAAATATTTTATATGTAACAAATATATTATTAATATTTATATAATATTCTCTATATTATATGTATAGATA
>NW_025408212.1:12500-15000 GCF_905475395.1 Chrysoperla carnea
TAAATATCAGATGGTCTCACCCATTACTGATATAAATTTTTTTTTTTTTATATCTCTATTGTTTTAAAATTAATAGAAAAAACATATGAGATATATATATTATTATTAATTTTTTTTTTTTTCAAATATATATTTTATTATGTCATTTATATAATTTTTTTGCTTTTACAAAAAGAAATATATAACATGTTATTCATAATAAATATTATTGAATAAAAAAAAAAAATAATAATTATGATTTTTGTCAGACCATCACCAAATGGGTCTTAAAATATTTCAAACATTTTCTCATACTCGTCGCTAGATTGAAAGCGTCATTTATTTTTTAATTTTATTTAAAAAGTTAATTTTAAATAAAAAACGTTATAATAACACTTAATATTCTCGCTTGGTATGAGGTGAGTCAATGTAATATTATTTATAAAAATAATTTTTATATAAATATTGTGTGCTCATATGGGAGTGTAAAGTTTAAAACTTATAACCCATGAACTTGCTTTGACAAAAAAATTTATATGTTATTCTATTTATAATCAATAATTTAATAAAAAAAAAATTTTTTTTAAATATTGATATAAAAAGATATACATATAGAGGTTTTTTTACAAAATTCTCATTAATTTTTTTACAAAAATAATAATACAATATTTAATATCAAAATAATCCAAACTGATTACCATCCAGACTATTATCAATATATATAAGATTGTATTATTATTCATTTCAATACATATTTATTAAAACTGAGATAAAATTTCATATATTAATAAATATGCATGTGTAAAAAAAAAATTTTTTATATAATAATTGAAAATGTTTTTGCTATTATTTTATATACATACATTAAATAATTGATAACAATTTAATACAATGTACACCTAAAAAATAATAACAGCATATACATATTCGAAACATTACTAGCAAAAAAACCAAAATACAATATTAAATATCAAAATAAACCAAACTGATTACCATCCAGAATATTTTGAGTATATATATATATATAATTTTGTATATTTTGCGTTCATGTTAATAAAATATATAAATGATACATATTTGAAAAGTGTTATTCTTCTTTCTGTTTTTTCGTAATATCATGGTGTCCATAGACATGCAAAAGCGTCATACCAAGCCATATACATACCTACACCACCTTTGTTGAATGATACACGAACAGTATGAAAATTAAACAACATATTCAATATCATTTTATATTATACTAAAATAAATGTTATTCTATTAAGAAAGTGTATATTTTTAAATTTGGCATTCATTACATAGTCAAAATACAATAATAATATAGATGATACATATACGATAATTGTTATTTTTCTTTCTGTTTTTTCGTGATATCATGGTGTCCATAGAATTGCAACGACGTCATACCAAGCCATATACAACTCTACACCACCTTTGTTGAATGATACACTTAGAGTATGAAAAATAAACAAATTATACTATATCATACTATATCATATATGTAAGACTGTTGAACATAATACCACAAAATACACTATTTCATATAGATATACATTCATTCTTGTCAACATAAAAGTACGTTATAAATGATACATATACAATAAGTTTTATTCCTCTTTCTGTTATTCCGTAATATCATAGTGTCCATAGAATTGCAACGACGTCATACCAAGCCATATACAACTCTACACCACCTTTGTTGAATGATACACGGACAGTATGAAAAATAAACAACCTATTCTATACCATTTAATATCATACTAAAACATGAAACAAATGTTATTCTATTAAAAAGTGTATTATTTTATTATATTTAGTATTCATTACACAGTCAACATACATAAATGATACATATACGATAAGTGTTATTCCTCTATCTGTGCATCCGTAATATCATAGTGTCCATAGAATTGCAACAACGTCATACCAAGCCATATACAACTCTACACCACCTTTGTTGAATGATACACGGACAGTATGAAAAATAAACAACTTATACTATACCATACTATATCATATGTGTGAGACTGCTGAACGTAATACCACTAATACACTGTTATACATAGATATACATTCATCTCATTAACTTACACGCACTATCCATCATATATATTAAAGACATTACACCCGGTGCTTCAAACTCAAAATATGATAATGTTTAAAATGGCTTTAAACATCATAAACTTTACAGAATAATCAAAATTTAAAGAAAAAAATTTTTAAAAAAAAATTTTTTTCAGCTAAAAATTTTTATTTTGGGACCAAAAAAATTTTTTTTTGCTTTTATCATATTTTATTAAATGAAATTTATGCATTATAATAAATTATTCAATAAACATTAATAATTATAATAAATTATTAAAAAATTTTTGGAATTAATGCAAATTTTTAGAAAAAAATGTATATTTTTTTTTTATATACAAATCGTACATGTTATATTGCGACAGGGTACCGGTATAATACATGTGATACATATGTAGATTTTCGAAAAAAATTTTATCCTTTTAAATGGTCCTAAATA
>NW_025408212.1:27500-30000 GCF_905475395.1 Chrysoperla carnea
GTGTATATTTTTAAATTTGGCATTCATTACATAGTCAAAATACAATAATAATATAGATGATACATATACGATAATTGTTATTTTTCTTTCTGTTTTTTCGTGATATCATGGTGTCCATAGAATTGCAACGACGTCATACCAAGCCATATACAACTCTACACCACCTTTGTTGAATGATACACTTAGAGTATGAAAAATAAACAAATTATACTATATCATACTATATCATATATGTAAGACTGTTGAACATAATACCACAAAATACACTATTTCATATAGATATACATTCATTCTTGTCAACATAAAAGTACGTTATAAATGATACATATACAATAAGTTTTATTCCTCTTTCTGTTATTCCGTAATATCATAGTGTCCATAGAATTGCAACGACGTCATACCAAGCCATATACAACTCTACACCACCTTTGTTGAATGATACACGGACAGTATGAAAAATAAACAACCTATTCTATACCATTTAATATCATACTAAAACATGAAACAAATGTTATTCTATTAAAAAGTGTATTATTTTATTATATTTAGTATTCATTACACAGTCAACATACATAAATGATACATATACGATAAGTGTTATTCCTCTATCTGTGCATCCGTAATATCATAGTGTCCATAGAATTGCAACGACGTCATACCAAGCCATATACAACTCTACACCACCTTTGTTGAATGATACACGGACAGTATGAAAAATAAACAACTTATACTATACCATACTATATCATATGTGTGAGACTGCTGAACGTAATACCACTAATACACTGTTATACATAGATATACATTCATCTCATTAACTTACACGCACTATCCATCATATATATTAAAGACATTACACCCGGTGCTTCAAACTCAAAATATGATAATGTTTAAAATGGCTTTAAACATCATAAACTTTACAGAATAATCAAAATTTAAAGAAAAAAATTTTTAAAAAAAAATTTTTTTCAGCTAAAAATTTTTATTTTGGGACCAAAAAAATTTTTTTTTGCTTTTATCATATTTTATTAAATGAAATTTATGCATTATAATAAATTATTCAATAAACATTAATAATTATAATAAATTATTAAAAATTTTTGGAATTAATGCAAATTTTTAGAAAAAAATGTATATTTTTTTTTTATATACAAATCGTACATGTTATATTGCGACAGGGTACCGGTATAATACATGTGATACATATGTAGATTTTCGAAAAAAATTTTATCCTTTTAAATGGTCCTAAATACTATATAAAGGTAAAATATATAGAATTTTTCGGGATTCATTAAAAAATTTTAGGGAAAAAATTTCATTTTATTTTATATACAAATCGTACATGTTATATTGCGACAGGGTACCGGTATAATACATGTGATACATATGTAGATTTTCGAAAAAAATTTTATCCTTTTAAATAGTCCTAAATACTATATAAAGGTGAAATATATAGAATTTTTCGGGATTCATTAAAAAATTTTAGGGAAAAAATTTCATTTTATTTTATATACAAATCGTACATGTTATATTGCGACAGGGTACCGGTATAATACATGTGATACATATGTAGATTTTCGAAAAAAATTTTATCCTTTTAAATAGTCCTAAATACTATATAAAGGTAAAATATATAGAATTTTTCGGGATTCATTAAAAAATTTTAGGGAAAAAATTTCATTTTATTTTATATACAAATCGTACATGTTATATTGCGACAGGGTACCGGTATAATACATGTGATACATATGTAGATTTTCGAAAAAAATTTTATCCTTTTAAATAGTCCTAAATACTATATAAAGGTAAAATATATAGAATTTTTCGGGATTCATTAAAAAATTTTAGGGAAAAAATTTCATTTTATTTTATATACAAATCGTACATGTTATATTGCGACAGGGTACCGGTATAATACATGTGATACATATGTAGATTTTCTAAAAAATTTTTATCCATTTAAATGCTTCTAAATACTGTATAATGCAAATATATATAATAATTTACAGAATTAATACAAAATTTTTATTGTACAAATTCACATTAATAGTTAATTGGTTAAAAAAAAATTTCAATACACAATGGGAATCAGGCTATTTTATTGGAACTTATTTATAATTAATTCATAATATATTTTTCTATATAAATTGATTAATTGTTTTTACATTCACCGTGTAAACGTATACACCATTCAAGTAACATAAAAAAAAAAAAAAAAAAAAAAAATTATTATTATATTCTAGTAATACATAATAGTTATTCGCTAAAAAATATTTAATAGACAATAAAAATCTGACTATTCTGTTGTGAACTTATAAATTATTGATTCAAAATATATTTCTCTACCTAAATTTATTAATTGTATACACGCCCCCATGTACGTTGTTCAAGTCATATATTATTTTGCATAAGGATTACAAATAAATATTATATAATAAATAAGAGTTAATAAAAATTTAAAATTTATTATCCATTTTAAATTTATCAGCTAAATAAATAT
>NW_025408213.1:0-5000 GCF_905475395.1 Chrysoperla carnea
AAAAACCACATCAAAAAACTGCGTACCCATACACCATAACATATGCAACATAAAGCACAATATATACAAAATATAATCTTGATCGTTAAATCTCAAAAATACATGCATATATAAATACAATACATAACACACATGAAAATGAATGAAATGGGAAACAAACAGCCGATGGGCCTTGAGATGCCGGTAAAGTACGTCTATTTAGCAGGCTAGAGTCTCGTTCGTTATCGGAATTAACCAGACAAATCGCTCCACCAACTAAGAACGGCCATGCACCACCACCCACCGAATCAAGAAAGAGCTCTCAATCTGTCAATCCTTCCGGTGTCCGGGCCTGGTGAGGTTTCCCGTGTTGAGTCAAATTAAGCCGCAGGCTCCACTCCTGGTGGTGCCCTTCCGTCAATTCCTTTAAGTTTCAGCTTTGCAACCATACTTCCCCCGGAACCCAAAAGCTTTGGTTTCCCGGAAGCTGCCCGCCGAGTCATCGGAGGAACTTCGGCGGATCGCTAGCTGGCATCGTTTATGGTTAGAACTAGGGCGGTATCTGATCGCCTTCGAACCTCTAACTTTCGTTCTTGATCAATCAAAACATTTTTGGCAAATGCTTTCGCTTCTGTCCGTCTTGCGACGATCCAAGAATTTCACCTCTAACGTCGCAATACGAATGCCCCCATCTGTCCGTATTAATCATTACCTCGGAGTTCCGAAAACCAACAAAATAGAACCGAGGTCCTATTCCATTATTCCATGCACACAATATTCAGGCAAAATTTGAGCCTGCCTTAAGCACTCTAATTTGTTCAAAGTAAACGTACCGGCCCACCTCGACACTCAATTAAGAGCACCGCGACGGGATTGCAATTGGGGGCTGCCACCGCTCTTAACGGTTAAACACTTACGACAAATTACATAATAAAAATATATATAATGCATTAAATAAATAATAACACTAAAATATACTTTATACATAATCTGTACCACCCACCGGTAGGACGTCCCACATAACATGCTAGTTAAACAATGCGAGCATTGAACCAACAGTGTAGGACACAGATTCGACTACGAGCTTTTTAACCGCAACAACTTTAATATACGCTATTGGAGCTGGAATTACCGCGGCTGCTGGCACCAGACTTGCCCTCCAATGGATCCTCGTTAAAGGATTTAAAGTGTACTCATTCCGATTACGGGGCCTCGGATGAGTCCCGTATCGTTATTTTTCGTCACTACCTCCCCGTGCCGGGAGTGGGTAATTTGCGCGCCTGCTGCCTTCCTTGGATGTGGTAGCCGTTTCTCAGGCTCCCTCTCCGGAATCGAACCCTGATTCCCCGTTACCCGTTACAACCATGGTAGGCGCAGAACCTACCATCGACAGTTGATAAGGCAGACATTTGAAAGATGCGTCGCCGGTACGAGACCGTGCGATCAGCTTAAAGTTATTCAGAGTCACCAAATTAAACGATGCAAATTAAAATTTACACCGATTGGTTTTGATCTAATAAAAGCATTCCTTCCATCTCTGGTCGGAACTCTGTTTGCATGTATTAGCTCTAGAATTACCACAGTTATCCAAGTAAATGTGGGTACGATCTAAGGAACCATAACTGATATAATGAGCCTTTCGCGGTTTCACCTTAATTTGGCTTGTACTGAGACATGCATGGCTTAATCTTTGAGACAAGCATATGACTACTGGCAGGATCAACCAGGGAACTATTTGTATTTATAATATTAAATATATAATAATATACATGATATTTTTGTTTTCTTATTATAAGAAAAAAAATTTTCATACAATAATTATTAATATATAATAATATTATTACAATTTCATTTTAAATATCAGATGGTCTCACCCATTACTGATATAAATTTTTTTTTTTTTATATCTCTATTGTTTTAAAATTAATAGAAAAAACATATGAGATATATATATTATTATTAATTTTTTTTTTTTTCAAATATATATTTTATTATGTCATTTATATAATTTTTTTGCTTTTACAAAAAGAAATATATAACATGTTATTCATAATAAATATTATTGAATAAAAAAAAAAAATAATAATTATGATTTTTGTCAGACCATCACCAAATGGGTCTTAAAATATTTCAAACATTTTCTCATACTCGTCGCTAGATTGAAAGCGTCATTTATTTTTTAATTTTATTTAAAAAGTTAATTTTAAATAAAAAACGTTATAATAACACTTAATATTCTCGCTTGGTATGAGGTGAGTCAATGTAATATTATTTATAAAAATAATTTTTATATAAATATTGTGTGCTCATATGGGAGTGTAAAGTTTAAAACTTATAACCCATGAACTTGCTTTGACAAAAAAATTTATATGTTATTCTATTTATAATCAATAATTTAATAAAAAAAAATTTTTTTTTAAATATTGATATAAAAAAGATATACATATAGAGGTTTTTTTACAAAATTCTCATTAATTTTTTTACAAAAATAATAATACAATATTTAATATCAAAATAATCCAAACTGATTACCATCCAGACTATTATCAATATATATAAGATTGTATTATTATTCATTTCAATACATATTTATTAAAACTGAGATAAAATTTCATATATTAATAAATATGCATGTGTAAAAAAAAAATTTTTTATATAATAATTGAAAATGTTTTTGCTATTATTTTATATACATACATTAAATAATTGATAACAATTTAATACAATGTACACCTAAAAAATAATAACAGCATATACATATTCGAAACATTACTAGCAAAAAAACCAAAATACAATATTAAATATCAAAATAAACCAAACTGATTACCATCCAGAATATTTTGAGTATATATATATATATAATTTTGTATATTTTGCGTTCATGTTAATAAAATATATAAATGATACATATTTGAAAAGTGTTATTCTTCTTTCTGTTTTTTCGTAATATCATGGTGTCCATAGACATGCAAAAGCGTCATACCAAGCCATATACATACCTACACCACCTTTGTTGAATGATACACGAACAGTATGAAAATTAAACAACATATTCAATATCATTTTATATTATACTAAAATAAATGTTATTCTATTAAGAAAGTGTATATTTTTAAATTTGGCATTCATTACATAGTCAAAATACAATAATAATATAGATGATACATATACGATAATTGTTATTTTTCTTTCTGTTTTTTCGTGATATCATGGTGTCCATAGAATTGCAACGACGTCATACCAAGCCATATACAACTCTACACCACCTTTGTTGAATGATACACTTAGAGTATGAAAAATAAACAAATTATACTATATCATACTATATCATATATGTAAGACTGTTGAACATAATACCACAAAATACACTATTTCATATAGATATACATTCATTCTTGTCAACATAAAAGTACGTTATAAATGATACATATACAATAAGTTTTATTCCTCTTTCTGTTATTCCGTAATATCATAGTGTCCATAGAATTGCAACGACGTCATACCAAGCCATATACAACTCTACACCACCTTTGTTGAATGATACACGGACAGTATGAAAAATAAACAACCTATTCTATACCATTTAATATCATACTAAAACATGAAACAAATGTTATTCTATTAAAAAGTGTATTATTTTATTATATTTAGTATTCATTACACAGTCAACATACATAAATGATACATATACGATAAGTGTTATTCCTCTATCTGTGCATCCGTAATATCATAGTGTCCATCAGAATTGCAACAACGTCATACCAAGCCATATACAACTCTACACCACCTTTGTTGAATGATACACGGACAGTATGAAAAATAAACAACTTATACTATACCATACTATATCATATGTGTGAGACTGCTGAACGTAATACCACTAATACACTGTTATACATAGATATACATTCATCTCATTAACTTACACGCACTATCCATCATATATATTAAAGACATTACACCCGGTGCTTCAAACTCAA
The DNA here is from genome assembly GCF_905475395.1 of Chrysoperla carnea. Taxonomy (NCBI): domain Eukaryota; kingdom Metazoa; phylum Arthropoda; class Insecta; order Neuroptera; family Chrysopidae; genus Chrysoperla; species Chrysoperla carnea. The sequence continues at coordinate 3,960 of NW_025408213.1, forward strand.
AATATGATAATGTTTAAAATGGCTTTAAACATCATAAACTTTACAGAATAATCAAAATTTAAAGAAAAAAATTTTTAAAAAAAAATTTTTTTCAGCTAAAAATTTTTATTTTGGGACCAAAAAAAATTTTTTTTTTGCTTTTATCATATTTTATTAAATGAAATTTATGCATTATAATAAATTATTCAATAAACATTAATAATTATAATAAATTATTAAAAAATTTTTGGAATTAATGCAAATTTTTAGAAAAAAATGTATATTTTTTTTTTATATACAAATCGTACATGTTATATTGCGACAGGGTACCGGTATAATACATGTGATACATATGTAGATTTTCGAAAAAAATTTTATCCTTTTAAATGGTCCTAAATACTATATAAAGGTAAAATATATAGAATTTTTCGGGATTCATTAAAAAATTTTAGGGAAAAAATTTCATTTTATTTTATATACAAATCGTACATGTTATATTGCGACAGGGTACCGGTATAATACATGTGATACATATGTAGATTTTCGAAAAAAATTTTATCCTTTTAAATAGTCCTAAATACTATATAAAGGTGAAATATATAGAATTTTTCGGGATTCATTAAAAAATTTTAGGGAAAAAATTTCATTTTATTTTATATACAAATCGTACATGTTATATTGCGACAGGGTACCGGTATAATACATGTGATACATATGTAGATTTTCGAAAAAAATTTTATCCTTTTAAATAGTCCTAAATACTATATAAAGGTAAAATATATAGAATTTTTCGGGATTCATTAAAAAATTTTAGGGAAAAAATTTCATTTTATTTTATATTACAAATCGTACATGTTATATTGCGACAGGGTACCGGTATAATACATGTGATACATATGTAGATTTTCGAAAAAAATTTTATCCTTTTAAATAGTCCTAAATACTATATAAAGGTAAAATATATAGAATTTTTCGGGATTCATTAAAAAATTTTAGGGAAAAAATTTCATTTTATTTTATATACAAATCGTACATGTTATATTGCGACAGGGTACCGGTATA